>NW_028161714.1:80000-170000 GCF_964263955.1 Coregonus lavaretus
TAGAGCCAATCACTGCTACTGATGCTGATGATATGAACTGTATTACTTTCTACAGATAGTCAGATAACCATTAGAGCCAATCACTGCTACCGATGCTGATGATATGAACTGTATTACTTTCTACAGATAGTCAGATAACCATTAGAGCCAATCACTGCTACTGATGCTGATGATATGAACTGTATTACTTTCTACAGATAGTCAGATAACCATTAGAGCCAATCACTGCTACTGATGTTGATGGTGCCGACTCCATTACCCGCAGTATTAGACTTAAAACGAATCACCCAGCGATCATACACTGTTTACCAGGGGGCAGGGCTACCGACGTTAAGGCTAATCTAAAGATGGTGCTTGCTAAAGCTAAAACTGGCGAGTGTAGAGAGTATAGAGATATTGTTATCCACGTCGGCACCAACGATGTTAGGATGAAACAGTCAGAGGTCACCAAGTGCAACATAGCTTCAGCGTGTAAATCAGCTAGAAAGATGTGTCGGCATCGAGTAATTGTCTCTGGCCCCCTCCCAGTTAGGGGGAGTGACGAGCTCTACAGCAGAGTCTCAGCACTCAATCGCTGGTTGAAAACTGTTTTCTGCCCCTCCCAAAAGATAGAATTTGTAGATAATTGGCCCTCTTTCTGGGACTCACCCACAAACAGGACCAAGCCTGACCTGCTGATGAGGGACGGACTCCATCCTAGCTGGAGGGGTGCTCTCATCTTATCTACCAACATAGATAGGGCTCTAACTCCTCTAGCCCCACAGTGAAATAGGGTGCAGGCCAGGCAGCAGGCTGTTAGCCAACCTGCCAGCTTAGTGGAGTCTGCCAATAGCACAGTCAGTGTAGTCAGCTCAGCCATACCCATTGAGACTGTGTCTGTGCCTCGACCTAGGTTGGGCAAAACTAAACATGGCGGTGTTCACCTTAGCAATCTTATTAGGATAAAGACCTCCTCCATTCCTGCCATTATTGAAAGAGATCGTGATACCTCACATCTCAAAATAGGGTTACTTAATGTTAGATCCCTCACTTCAAAGGCAGTCATAGTCAATGAACTAATCACTGATCATAATCTTGATGTGATTGGCCTGACTGAAACATGGCTTAAGCCTGATGAATTTGCTGTGTTAAATGAGGCCTCACCTCCTGGTTACACTAGTGACCATATTCCCCGTGCATCCCGCAAAGGCGGAGGTGTTGCTAACATTTACGATAGCAAATTTCAATTTACAAAAAAAAAAATGGCGTTTTCGTCTTTTGAGCTTCTAGTCATGAAATCTATGCAGCCTACTCAATCACTTTTTATAGCTACTGTTTACAGGCCTCCTGGGCCATATACAGCGTTCCTCTCTGAGTTTCCTGAATTCCTATCAGACCTTGTAGTCATAGCAGATCATATTCTAATTTTTGGTGATTTTAATATTCACATGGAGAAGTCCACAGACCCACTCCAAAAGTCTTTCGGAGCCATCATCGACTCAGTGGGTTTTGTCCAACATGTCTCTGGACCTACTCACTGCCACAGTCATACTCTGGACCTAGTTTTGTCCCATGGAATAAATGTTGTAGATCTTAATGTTTTTCCACAAAATCCTGGACTATCGGACCACCATTTTATTACGTTTGCAATCGCAACAAATAATCTGCTCAGACCCCAACCAAGGAGCATCAAAAGTCGTGCTATAAATTCTCAGACAACACAAAAATTCCTTGATGCCCTTCCAGACTCCTTCTGCCTACCCAAGGACGTCAGAGGACAAAAATCAGTTAACCACTTAACTGAGGAACTCAATTTAACCTTGCGCAATACCCTAGATGCAGTTGCACCCCTAAAAACGAAAAACATTTGTCATAAGAAACTAGCTCCCTGGTATACAGAAAATACCCGAGCTTTGAAGCAAGCTTCCAGGAAATTGGAACGGAAATGGCGCCACACCAAACTGGAAGTCTTCCGACTAGCTTGGAAAGACAGTACCGTGCAGTACCGAAGAGCCCTCACTGCTGCTCGATCATCCTACTTTTCCAACTTAATCGAGGAAAATAAGAACAATCCTAAATTTATTTTTGATACTGTTGCAAAGCTAACTAAAAAGCAGCATTCCCCAAGAGAGGATGGCTTTCACTTCAGCAGTAATAAATTCATGAACTTCTTTGAGGAAAAGATCATGACCATTAGAAAGCAAATTACGGACTCCTCTTTGAATCTGCGTATTCCTCCAGGGCTTAGCTGTCCTGGATCTGCACAGCTCTGCGAGGGCCTGGGATCGGGAGAGACACTTAAGTGTTTTAGTACTATATCTCTTGACACAATGATGAAAATAATCATGGCCTCTAAACCTTCAAGCTGCATACTGGATCCTATTCCTACTAAACTGCTGAAGGAGCTGCTTCCTGTGCTTGGCCCTCCTATGTTGAACATAATAAACAGCTCTCTATCCACCGGATGTGTACCAAACTCACTAAAAGTGGCAGTGATAAAGCCTCTCTTGAAAAAGCCAAACCTTGACCCGGAAAATATAAAAAACTATCGGCCTATATCGAATCTTCCATTCCTCTCAAAAATTTTAGAAAAAGCTGTTGCGCAGCAACTCACTGCCTTTCTGAAGACAAACAATGTATACGAAATGCTTCAGTCTGGTTTTAGACCCCATCATAGCACTGAGACTGCACTTGTGAAGGTGGTAAATGACCTTTTAATGGCGTCAGACCGAGGCTCTGCATCTGTCCTCGTGCTACTAGACCTTAGTGCTGCCTTTGACACTATCGATCACCACATTCTTTTGGAGAGACTGGAAACCCAAATTGGTCTACACGGACAAGTTCTGGCCTGGTTTAGATCTTACCTGTCGGAAAGATATCAGTTTGTCTCTGTGAATGGTCTGTCCTCCGACAAATCAACTGTACATTTCGGTGTTCCTCAAGGTTCCGTTTTAGGACCACTATTGTTTTCACTATATATTTTACCTCTTGGGGATGTTATTCGAAAACATAATGTTAACTTTCACTGCTATGCGGATGACACACAGCTGTACATTTCAATGAAACATGGTGAAGCCCCAAAATTGCCCTCGCTAGAAGCCTGTGTTTCAGACATAAGGAAGTGGATGGCTGAAAACTTTCTACTTTTAAACTCGGACAAAACAGAGATGCTTGTTCTAGGTCCCAAGAAACAAAGAGATCTTCTGTTAAATCTGACAATTCATCTTGATGGTTGTAAAGTCGTCTCAAATAAAACTGTGAAGGACCTCGGCGTTACTCTTCACCCTGATCTCTCTTTTGACGAACATATCAAGACTGTTTCAAGGACAGCTTTTTTCCATCTACGTAACATTGCAAAAATCAGAAATTTTCTGTCCAAAAATGATGCAGAAAAATTAATCCATGCATTTGTTACTTCTAGGTTAGACTACTGCAATGCTCTACTTTCCGGCTACCCGGATAAAGCACTAAATAAACTTCAGTTAGTGCTAAATACGGCTGCTAGAATCCTGACTAGAACCAAGAAATTTGATCATATTACTCCAGTGCTAGCTTCCCTACACTGGCTTCCTGTTAAGGCAAGGGCTGATTTCAAGGTTTTACTGTTAACCTATAAAGCGTTACATGGGCTTGCTCCTACCTATCTTTCCGAGTTGGTCCTGCCGTACATACCAATACGTACGCTACGGTCACAAGACGCAGGCCTCCTAATTGTCCCTAGAATTTCTAAGCAAACAGCGGGAGGCAGGGCTTTCTCCTATAGATCTCCATTTTTATGGAACAGTTTGCCTACCCATGTGAGAGACGCAGACTCGGTCTCAACCTTTAAGTCTTTACTGAAGACTTATCTCTTCAGTAGGTCATATGATTGAGTGTAGTCTGGCCCAGGAGTGTGAAGGTGAACGGAAAGGCTCTGGAGCAACGAACAGCCCTTGCTGTCTCTGCCAGGCCGGTTCCCCTCTCTCCACTGGGGTTCTCTGCCTCTAACCCTGTTACAGGGGCTGAGTCACTGGCTTGCTGGTGCTCTTTCATGCCGTCCCTAGGAGGGGTGCGTCACTTGAGTGGGTTGAGTTACTGACGTGATCTTCCTGTCTGGGTTGGCGCCCCCCCTTGGTTTGTGCTGTGGTGGAGACCTCTGTGGGCTATACTCGGCCTTGTCTCAGGATTGTAAGTTGGTGGTTGGGGATATCCCTCTAGTGGTGCGGGGGCTGTGCTTTGGCGGAGTGGGTGGGGTTATATCCTTCCTGTTTGGCCCTGTCCGGGGGTTTCTTCGGATGGGGCCACAGTGTCTCCGGACCGCTCCTGTCTCAGCCTCCAGTATTTATGCTGCAGTAGTTTATGTGTCGGGGGGCTGGGGTTAGTTGGTTATACCTGGAGTACTTCTCCTGTCTTATCCAGTGTCCTGTGTGAATTTAAGTATGCTCTCTCTAATTCTCTCGTTCTCTCTTTCTCTCTGAGAACCTGAGCCCTAGGACCATACGTCAGGACTACCGGGCATGATGACACCTTGCTGTCCCCAGTCCGCCTGGCCTTGCTGCTATTCCAGTTTCAACTGTTCTGCCTGAGGCTACGAAACCCCTACCTGTCCCAGACCTGCTGTTTTCAACTCTTAATGATCGGCTATGAAAAGCCAACTGAGAGACCTGAGCCCTAGGACCATACGTCGGGACTACCGGCCGTGGTGACTCCTTGCTGTCCCCAGTCCGCCTGGCCTTGCTGCTATTCCAGTTTCAACTGTTCTGCCTGCGGTTATGGAACCCCTACCTGTCCCAGACCTGCTGTTTTCAACTCTTAATGATCGGCTATGAAAAGCCAACTGAGATTTATTCCTGATTATTATTTGACCATGCTTGTCACTTATGAACATTTTTGAACATCTTGGCATGGTTCTGTTATAATCTCCACCCGGCACAGCCAGAAGAGGACTGGCCACCCCTCATAGCCTGGTTCCTCTCTAGGTTTCTTCCTAGGTTTTGGCCTTTCTAGGGAGTTTTTCCTAGCCACCGTGCTTCTACACCTGCATTACTAGCTGTTTGGGGTTTTAGGCTGGGTTTCTGTACAGCACTTCGAGATATTAGCTGATGTAAGAAGGGCTATATAAAATAAAATTGATTGATTGATTGACTGCTACCGATGTTGATGATATGAACTGTATTACTTTCTACAGATAGTCAGATAACCATTAGAGCCAATCACTGCTACTGATGTTGATGATATGAACTGTATTACTTTCTACAGATAGTCAGATAACCATTAGAGCCAATCACTGCTACTGATGTTGATGATATGAACTGTATTACTTTCTACAGATAGTCAGATAACCATTAGAGCCAATCACTGCTACTGATGCTGATGATATGAACTGTATTACTTTCTACAGATAGTCAGATAACCATTAGAGCCAATCACTGCTACTGATGTTGATGATATTCACTACTATTCTAACCTTGTGCCAACGTTCCTTTCTAATATTATTCTAACGTTGTGAGAACGTTCCTTTCTAATATTATTCTAACGTTGTGAGAACGTTCCTTTCTAATATTATTCTAACGTTGTGAGAACGTTCCTTTCTAATATTATTCTGACGTTGTGAGAACGGTCCTTTCTAATATTATTCTAACGTTGTGAGAACATTCCTTTCTAATATTATCCTAACGTTGTGAGAACATTCCTTTCTAATATTATTCTAACGTTGTGAGAACGTTCCTTTCTAATATTATTCTAACGTTGTGAGAACGTTCCTTTCTAATATTATCCTGACGTTGTGAGAACGTTCCTTTCTAATATTATCCTAACGTTGTGAGAACGTTCCTTTCTAATATTATTCTGACATTGTGAGAACGTTCCTTTCTAATATTATCCTGACGTTGTGAGAACGTTCCTTTCTAATATTATCCTAACGTTGTGAGAACGTTCCTTTCTAATATTATTCTGACATTGTGAGAACGTTCCTTTCTAATATTATTCTAACGTTGTGAGAACGTTCCTTTCTAATATTATTCTGACGTTGTGAGAACGTTCCTTTCTAATATTATCCTAACGTTGTGAGAACATTACTTTCAGCAGCCTGCACGGTGACGTCGTCCAGCTCCTGCTCCAGTCTCTCGTAGGTCTCTAGTCTGGCCTGGTGCTCAGCGTTCTGGGCCTGCAGTTCTGTTATCTGCTTCTCTGAGGCTGTCTGCAGCCGGTACAACTCCTTGGTCAGAACCTGATGGGAGAACAGGGGCTGTTAGCTCTGTTCCAGGGCGTTACATAATAATATGACATTTAGCAGACGCTTTTATCCAAAGCGACTTAGAGTCATGTGTGCATACATTTAAAACGTATGGGTGGTCCCGGGGATCGAACCCACTACCCTGGCGTTACAAGCGCCGTGCTCTACCAATTGAGCTACAGAGGACCACATGCCGTTTGCTACCGCTCAGCAAGCTGCATGTAACACCCTGGACTAGAGCTAAGGGGCCCATATGTATCAAGCGTGTTTTAGATCATAATGAATAGGATTATAATGGTCAGGGGAGACCTGGTCCTAGATCAGCACTCCTCCTCTCGACACCCCGACGGTCCCGTGAGCAGCGCTGACTAACTAAGACATCCCAGGCCAAGTTGGGGTAGTTTGGCGTCTTCCTTATTGTCATTTATTTTATTCATTAACACACGATAAAACAAAAAGTGGAATTCTTTGTCATATTATTCCCACTTTGAAGTCTATGAGAGGTTTGTGTGTAAATCTCAAGCTAGTATTCAGGCCCAAGTTGTCCTTTAGTTTCATCTGGCCAAAGGCTCTTCTCAAATGGCACCCTACTCCCTGTATCAGGGACTGACATTAAGGAACCCTACTCCCTGCATCAGGGACTTACATTAAGGAACCCTACTCCCTGTATCAGGGACTGACATTAAGGAACCCTACTCCCTGCATCAGGGACTTACATTAAGGAACCCTACTCCCTGTATCAGGGACTGACATTAAGGAACCCTACTCCCTGTACCAGGGACTGACATTAAGGAACCCTACTCCCTGTATCAGGGACTGACATTAAGGAACCCTACTCCCTGTATCAGGGACTGACATTAAGGAACCCTACTCCCTGTATCAGGGACTGACATTAAGGAACCCTACTCCCTGCATCAGGGACTGACATTAAGGAACCCTACTCCCTGTACCAGGGACTGACATTAAGGAACCCTACTCCCTGTATCAGGGACTGACATTAAGGAACCCTACTCCCTGTATCAGGGACTGACATTAAGGAACCCTACTCCCTGTATCAGGGACTGACATTAAGGAACCTTACTCCCTGTATCAGGGACTGACATTAAGGAACCTTACTCCCTGCATCAGGGACTGACATTAAGGAACCCTACTCCCTGTATCAGGGACTGCCATTAAGGAACCCTACTCCCTGTATCCGGGACTGACATTAAGGAACCCTACTCCCTGCATCAGGGACTGACATTAAGGAACCCTACTCCCTGTATCAGGGACTGACATTAAGGAACCCTACTCCCTGCATCAGGGACTGACATTAAGGAACCCTACTCCCTGTATCCGGGACTGACATTAAGGAACCCTACTCCCTGTACCAGGGACTGACATTAAGGAACCCTACTCCCTGTATCAGGGACTGACATTAAGGAACCCTACTCCCTGTACCAGGGACTGACATTAAGGAACCCTACTCCCTGTATCAGGGACTGACATTAAGGAACCCTACTCCCTGTATCAGGGACTGACATTAAGGAACCCTACTCCCTGTATCAGGGACTGACATTAAGGAACCCTACTCCCTGTATCAGGGACTGACATTAAGGAACCCTACTCCCTGTATCAGGGACTGACATTAAGGAACCCTACTCCCTGTACCAGGGACTGACATTAAGGAACCCTACTCCCTGTATCCGGGACTGACATTAAGGAACCCTACTCCCTGTATCAGGGACTGACATTAAGGAACCCTACTCCCTGTATCCGGGACTGACATTAAGGAACCCTACTCCCTGTATCCGGGACTGACATTAAGGAACCCTACTCCCTGTACCAGGGACTGACATTAAGGAACCCTACTCCCTGTACCAGGGACTGACATTAAGGAACCCTACTCCCTGTATCAGGGACTGACATTAAGGAACCCTACTCCCTGTATCAGGGACTGACATTAAGGAACCCTACTCCCTGCATCAGGGACTGACATTAAGGAACCCTACTCCCTGTATCCGGGACTGACATTAAGGAACCCTACTCCCTGTACCAGGGACTGACATTAAGGAACCCTACTCCCTGTATCAGGGACTGACATTAAGGAACCCTACTCCCTGTACCAGGGACTGACATTAAGGAACCCTACTCCCTGTATCAGGGACTGACATTAAGGAACCCTACTCCCTGTATCAGGGACTGACATTAAGGAACCCTACTCCCTGTATCAGGGACAGACATTAAGGAACCCTACTCCCTGTATCAGGGACTGACATTAAGGAACCCTACTCCCTGTATCAGGGACTGACATTAAGGAACCCTACTCCCTGTACCAGGGACTGACATTAAGGAACCCTACTCCCTGTATCCGGGACTGACATTAAGGAACCCTACTCCCTGTACCAGGGACTGACATTAAGGAACCCTACTCCCTGTATCAGGGACTGACATTAAGGAACCCTACTCCCTGTATCCGGGACTGACATTAAGGAACCCTACTCCCTGTATCAGGGACTGACATTAAGGAGCCCTACTCCCTGTATCAGGGACTGACATTAAGGAACCCTACTCCCTGTATCAGGGACTGACATTAAGGAACCCTACTCCCTGTATCCGGGACTGACATTAAGGAACCCTACTCCCTGTATCCGGGACTGACATTAAGGAACCCTACTCCCTGTACCAGGGACTGACATTAAGGAACCCTACTCCCTGTATCAGGGACTGACATTAAGGAACCCTACTCCCTGTATCAGGGACTGACATTAAGGAACCCTACTCCCTGCATCAGGGACTGACATTAAGGAACCCTACTCCCTGTATCAGGGACTGACATTAAGGAACCCTACTCCCTGCATCAGGGACTGACATTAAGGAACCCTACTCCCTGTATCCGGGACTGACATTAAGGAACCCTACTCCCTGTACCAGGGACTGACATTAAGGAACCCTACTCCCTGTATCAGGGACTGACATTAAGGAACCCTACTCCCTGTACCAGGGACTGACATTAAGGAACCCTACTCCCTGTATCAGGGACTGACATTAAGGAACCCTACTCCCTGTATCAGGGACTGACATTAAGGAACCCTACTCCCTGTATCAGGGACTGACATTAAGGAACCCTACTCCCTGTACCAGGGACTGACATTAAGGAACCCTACTCCCTGTATCAGGGACTGACATTAAGGAACCCTACTCCCTGTATCAGGGACTGACATTAAGGAACCCTACTCCCTGTATCAGGGACTGACATTAAGGAACCCTACTCCCTGTATCAGGGACTGACATTAAGGAACCCTACTCCCTGCATCAGGGACTGACATTAAGGAACCCTACTCCCTGTATCCGGGACTGACATTAAGGAACCCTACTCCCTGTACCAGGGACTGACATTAAGGAACCCTACTCCCTGTATCAGGGACTGACATTAAGGAACCCTACTCCCTGTACCAGGGACTGACATTAAGGAACCCTACTCCCTGTATCAGGGACTGACATTAAGGAACCCTACTCCCTGTATCAGGGACTGACATTAAGGAACCCTACTCCCTGTATCAGGGACTGACATTAAGGAACCCTACTCCCTGTACCAGGGACTGACATTAAGGAACCCTACTCCCTGTATCAGGGACTGACATTAAGGAACCCTACTCCCTGTATCAGGGACTGACATTAAGGAACCCTACTCCCTGTATCAGGGACTGACATTAAGGAACCCTACTCCCTGTATCAGGGACTGACATTAAGGAACCCTACTCCCTGTATCAGGGACTGACATTAAGGAACCCTACTCCCTGTACCAGGGACTGACATTAAGGAACCCTACTCCCTGTATCCGGGACTGACATTAAGGAACCCTACTCCCTGTATCAGGGACTGACATTAAGGAACCCTACTCCCTGTATCCGGGACTGACATTAAGGAACCCTACTCCCTGTATCCGGGACTGACATTAAGGAACCCTACTCCCTGTACCAGGGACTGACATTAAGGAACCCTACTCCCTGTATCAGGGACTGACATTAAGGAACCCTACTCCCTGTATCAGGGACTGACATTAAGGAGCCCTACTCCCTGTATCAGGGACTGACATTAAGGAACCCTACTCCCTGTATCAGGGACTGACATTAAGGAACCCTACTCCCTGTATCAGGGACTGACATTAAGGAGCCCTACTCCCTGCATCAGGGACTGACATTAAGGAACCCTACTCCCTGTATCAGGGACTGACATTAAGGAACCCTACTCCCTGTATCAGGGACTGACATTAAGGAACCCTACTCCCTGTATCAGGGACTGACATTAAGGAACCCTACTCCCTGTATCAGGGACTGACATTAAGGAACCCTACTCCCTGTATCAGGGACTGACATTAAGGAACCCTACTCCCTGTATCAGGGACTGACATTAAGGAACCCTACTCCCTGTATCAGGGACTGACATTAAGGAACCCTACTCCCTGTATCAGGGACTGACATTAAGGAACCCTACTCCCTGTATCAGGGACTGACATTAAGGAACCCTACTCCCTGTATCAGGGACTGACATTAAGGAACCCTACTCCCTGTATCAGGGACTGACATTAAGGAACCCTACTCCCTGTATCAGGGACTGACATTAAGGAACCCTACTCCCTGTATCAGGGACTGACATTAAGGAACCCTACTCCCTGTACCAGGGACTGACATTAAGGAACCCTACTCCCTGTATCAGGGACTGACATTAAGGAACCCTACTCCCTGTATCTGGGACTGACATTAAGGAACCCTACTCCCTGTATCAGGGACTGACATTAAGGAACCCTACTCCCTGCATCAGGGACTGACATTAAGGATGAAAGTGACCTGAGAAGTAGTTCAGCCTGCTCTGAGGTTGCCCCATTAGGAAGGTGATTTATTTTACCAAAATGCTAAGAATTCCAGTAGTCTGTTCTGTCTGGTTCCTCCGCTGTGCGTAGGTGAAAACAGCTACTTTATTTTCGGGCAAGTGAGAATAATCTTCCGGGGCAAACCGAAAAATATTCCTCACTTTCCCATTGGGCAAGTCCCTTCCTGTATGGTGCACTACTTTGACCAGAGCCCTATGGGACGCAGCCGAGGTGTGTCCAAAGTAGTGCACTACACAGAGAATAGGGAGCCATTTGGAGACGCAGAACCCCCTACCTCTAGTTTCTTCTGGTGTTTCTCCGACTCCATCTGACACCGTCCCAGGTTCCTGGCAGTCTCCTCCTGCACCATCTGAGAGCGCTCTGCCTCAAAGCTCTTCATCTTCACCTGGTTCAGGAGCTCTGCCACCCGGCTGTCTGTCCCCGCCTGGACGCCACGGAACCTGGACACACACACACACGGTTATATATAACCCCGGGGAGACACACACACACACATTTCCACGTTGGTCATTAGTAAAGTGTTATCCAGAGAGACTTACAGTCAAGATGAGGTGAGACAAGCGCAGAGTAAAAGTTCCTCAGTTAAAGCAGGCAGCTATCAGCTACATTAGTGTCAGTAAGTAGAGACTAGTGGAAGACAACCCCTCCAGTGGCACACGTCTTCAGTTAGGGTAGACAGAGCAGAGGCCTTGAGTATAGTTAGACTACAAACCAACTGCAGTGATACGGGACGAGAAACATTTCCATATTTAACATTGAGAACCTAATAAAAACACAATAAAAGTGATACTCATTGTTTTGTTGAGAAACTGGTTGTTTCTCCAATCAGACTGGTGGTTTGAAGATATTAACCGGAACCAGTTCAGAAGGGAAAACCCGAATGCCCCGCCTTAGCCTGACGAATCAGCTGAGATGGCACCAATTAGAGCCTAGTAACAATCACGCATTATTTATTAGCGGTTTATTTAAGCTGCCTGGGTCTGCTCACTCATCCTACTGCCGATCCCTGCTACTCTGATCTGGCTCCTTGTTCTGCATCGACACTGCTGTGTAACTAGATGTTTCTCTCTCTATGCTGCTGTGTAACTAGATGTTTCTCTCTCTATGCTGCTGTGTAACTAGATGTTTCTCTCTATGCTGCTGTGTAACTAGATGTTTCTCTCTATGCTGCTGTGTAACTAGATGTTTCTCTCTATGCTGCTGTGTAACTAGATGTTTCTCTCTCTATGCTGCTGTGTAACTAGATGTTTCTCTCTCTATGCTGCTGTGTAACTAGATGTTTCTCTCTCTATGCTGCTGTGTAACTAGATGTTTCTCTCTATGCTGCTGTGTAACTAGATGTTTCTCTCTATGCTGCTGTGTAACTAGATGTTTCTCTCTATGCTGCTGTGTAACTAGATGTTTCTCTCTATGCTGCTGTGTAACTAGATGTTTCTCTCTCTATGCTGCTGTGTAACTAGATGTTTCTCTCTACGCTGCTGTGTAACTAGATGTTTCTCTCTATGCTGCTGTGTAACTAGATGTTTCTCTCTATGCTGCTGTGTAACTAGATGTTTCTCTCTCTATGCTGCTGTGTAACTAGATGTTTCTCTCTATGCTGCTGTGTAACTAGATGTTTCTCTCTATGCTGCTGTGTAACTAGATGTTTCTCTCTATGCTGCTGTGTAACTAGATGTTTCTCTCTCTATGCTGCTGTGTAACTAGATGTTTCTCTCTACGCTGCTGTGTAACTAGATGTTTCTCTCTATGCTGCTGTGTAACTAGATGTTTCTCTCTCTATGCTGCTGTGTAACTAGATGTTTCTCTATGCTGCTGTGTAACTAGATGTTTCTCTCTATGCTGCTGTGTAACTAGATGTTTCTCTCTCTATGCTGCTGTGTAACTAGATGTTTCTCTCTCTATGCTGCTGTGTAACTAGATGTTTCTCTCTATGCTGCTGTGTAACTAGATGTTTCTCTCTATGCTGCTGTGTAACTAGATGTTTCTCTCTCTATGCTGCTGTGTAACTAGATGTTTCTCTCTCTATGCTGCTGTGTAACTAGATGTTTCTCTCTATGCTGCTGTGTAACTAGATGTTTCTCTCTCTATATGCTGCTGTGTAACTAGATGTTTCTCTCTCTATGCTGCTGTGTAACTAGATGTTTCTCTCTATGCTGCTGTGTAACTAGATGTTTCTCTCTCTATGCTGCTGTGTAACTAGATGTTTCTCTCTATGCTGCTGTGTAACTAGATGTTTCTCTCTATGCTGCTGTGTAACTAGATGTTTCTCTCTATGCTGCTGTGTAACTAGATGTTTCTCTCTATGCTGCTGTGTAACTAGATGTTTCTCTCTATGCTGCTGTGTAACTAGATGTTTCTCTCTATGCTGCTGTGTAACTAGATGTTTCTCTCTATGCTGATGTGTAACTAGATGTTTCTCTCTCTATGCTGCTGTGTAACTAGATGTTTCTCTCTATGCTGCTGTGTAACTAGATGTTTCTCTCTATGCTGATGTGTAACTAGATGTTTCTCTCTCTATGCTGCTGTGTAACTAGATGTTTCTCTCTATGCTGCTGTGTAACTAGATGTTTCTCTCTATGCTGCTGTGTAACTAGATGTTTCTCTCTATGCTGCTGTGTAACTAGATGTTTCTCTCTCTATGCTGCTGTGTAACTAGATGTTTCTCTCTATGCTGCTGTGTAACTAGATGTTTCTCTCTATGCTGCTGTGTAACTAGATGTTTCTCTCTATGCTGCTGTGTAACTAGATGTTTCTCTCTCTATGCTGCTGTGTAACTAGATGTTTCTCTCTCTATGCTGCTGTGTAACTAGATGTTTCTCTCTATGCTGCTGTGTAACTAGATGTTTCTCTCTCTATGCTGCTGTGTAACTAGATGTTTCTCTCTATGCTGCTATGTAACTAGATGTTTCTCTCTCTATGCTGCTGTGTAACTAGATGTTTCTCTCTATGCTGCTGTGTAACTAGATGTTTCTCTCTCTATGCTGCTGTGTAACTAGATGTTTCTCTCTATGCTGCTGTGTAACTAGATGTTTCTCTCTATGCTGCTGTGTAACTAGATGTTTCTCTCTATGCTACTGTGTAACTAGATGTTTCTCTCTATGCTGCTGTGTAACTAGATGTTTCTCTCTATGCTGCTGTGTAACTAGATGTTTCTCTCTCTATGCTGCTGTGTAACTAGATGTTTCTCTCTCTATGCTGCTGTGTAACTAGATGTTTCTCTCTCTATGCTGCTGTGTAACTAGATGTTTCTCTCTATGCTGCTATGTAACTAGATGTGAATTGGAGTGGGTCTAGGGTCTGCCCTCAGACGAACCATCAAACAGGCAAAGCGTCAATAAAGGAATAAGATTGAATCCCACTACACCACACGCTCTGACATTCGTCGGATGTGGCAGGGCTTGCAAACTATTACAGACTACAAAGGGAAACCCTGCTGCGAGCTGCCCAGTGACGCAATCCTACCAGACGGGCAAAATGCATTTTATGCTCACTTCGAGGCAAGCAACACTGAAGCATGCATGAGAGCACCAGCTGTTCTGGACGACTGTGTGATCACGCTCTCCGTAGCCAACATGAGCAAGACCTTTAAACAGGTCAACATTCACAAGGCCGCGGGGCCAGACGGATTACCAGGACGTGTACTCAGAGCATGCGGGGACCAACTGGCAAGTGTCTTCGCTGACATTTTCAACCTCTCCCTGACCGAGTCTGTAATAACTACAAGTTTCAAGCAGACCACCATAGTCCCTGTGCCCAAGAAAGCGAAGGTAACCTGCCTAAATGACTATGTAGCCATGAAGTGCTTTGAGAGGCTGGTCATGGGTCACATCAACACCATCATCCCGGAAACCCTAGACCCACTCCAATTCACACACCGCCCCAATAGATCCACAGATGACGCAATCTCAATCGCACTCCACACTGCCCTTTCCCACCTGGACAAGAGGAACACCTATGTGAGAATGCTGTTCATTGACTACAGCTCAGCGTTCAACACCATAGTGCCCACAAAGCTCATCACTAAGCTAAGGACCCTGGGACTAAACACCTCCCTCTTCAACTGGATGTCATGGCTGAGCTGAGCTGCTCTGCAGCAGTCTACTGTATGTTATGTGATATGTCATGGCTGAGCTGTTGTGCTCTGCAGCAGTCTACTGTATGTTATGTGGTATGTCATGGCTGAGCTGCTCTGCAGCAGTCTACTGTATGTTATGTGATATGTCATGGCTGAGCTGCTCTGCAGCAGTCTACTGTATGTTATGTGGTATGTCATGGCTGAGCTGAGCTGCTCTGCAGCAGTCTACTGTATGTTATGTGGTATGTCATGGCTGAGCTGCTCTGCAGCAGTCTACTGTATGTTATGTGATATGTCATGGCTGAGCTGCTCTGCAGCAGTCTACTGTATGTTATGTGGTATGTCATGGCTGAGCTGAGCTGCTCTGCAGCAGTCTACTGTATGTTATGTGATATGTCATGGCTGAGCTGCTCTGCAGCAGTCTACTGTATGTTATGTGGTATGTCATGGCTGAGCTGCTCTGCAGCAGTCTACTGTATGTTATGTGGTATGTCATGGCTGAGCTGCTCTGCAGCAGTCTACTGTATGTTATGTGGTATGTCATGGCTGAGCTGCTCTGCAGCAGTCTACTGTATGTTATGTGATATGTCATGGCTGAGCTGTGGTGCTCTGCAGCAGTCTACTGTATGTTATGTGATATGTCATGGCTGAGCTGCTCTGCAGCAGTCTACTGTATGTTATGTGGTATGTCATGGCTGAGCTGCTCTGCAGCAGTCTACTGTATGTTATGTGATATGTCATGGCTGAGCTGCTCTGCAGCAGTCTACTGTATGTTATGTGATATGTCATGGCTGAGCTGCTCTGCAGCAGTCTACTGTATGTTATGTGATATGTCATGGCTGAGCTGCTCTGCAGCAGTCTACTGTATGTTATGTGGTATGTCATGGCTGAGCTGCTCTGCAGCAGTCTACTGTATGTTATGTGGTATGTCATGGCTGAGCTGCTCTGCAGCAGTCTACTGTATGTTATGTGGTATGTCATGGCTGAGCTGCTCTGCAGCAGTCTACTGTATGTTATGTGATATGTCATGGCTGAGCTGCTCTGCAGCAGTCTACTGTATGTTATGTGGTATGTCATGGCTGAGCTGCTCTGCAGCAGTCTACTGTATGTTATGTGGTATGTCATGGCTGAGCTGCTCTGCAGCAGTCTACTGTATGTTATGTGGTATGTCATGGCTGAGCTGCTCTGCAGCAGTCTACTGTATGTTATGTGGTATGTCATGGCTGAGCTGCTCTGCAGCAGTCTACTGTATGTTATGTGGTATGTCATGGCTGAGCTGCTCTGCAGCAGTCTACTGTATGTTATGTGGTATGTCATGGCTGAGCTGCTCTGCAGCAGTCTACTGTATGTTATGTGATATGTCATGGCTGAGCTGAGCTGCTCTGCAGCAGTCTACTGTATGTTATGTGATATGTCATGGCTGAGCTGCTCTGCAGCAGTCTACTGTATGTTATGTGATATGTCATGGCTGAGCTGCTCTGCAGCAGTCTACTGTATGTTATGTGGTATGTCATGGCTGAGCTGCTCTGCAGCAGTCTACTGTATGTTATGTGGTATGTCATGGCTGAGCTGCTCTGCAGCAGTCTACTGTATGTTATGTGGTATGTCATGGCTGAGCTGAGCTGCTCTGCAGCAGTCTACTGTATGTTATGTGATATGTCATGGCTGAGCTGCTCTGCAGCAGTCTACTGTATGTTATGTGGTATGTCATGGCTGAGCTGAGCTGCTCTGCAGCAGTCTACTGTATGTTATGTGGTATGTCATGGCTGAGCTGCTCTGCAGCAGTCTACTGTATGTTATGTGATATGTCATGGCTGAGCTGCTCTGCAGCAGTCTACTGTATGTTATGTGGTATGTCATGGCTGAGCTGCTCTGCAGCAGTCTACTGTATGTTATGTGGTATGTCATGGCTGAGCTGCTCTGCAGCAGTCTACTGTATGTTATGTGGTATGTCATGGCTGAGCTGTTCTGCAGCAGTCTACTGTATGTTATGTGATATGTCATGGCTGAGCTGCTCTGCAGCAGTCTACTGTATGTTATGTGATATGTCATGGCTGAGCTGCTCTGCAGCAGTCTACTGTCTGCGCTCGTCTCTGGACAATGTCTTCTGATATATAACCACTTATCCCTTTTCTATTCAAACTCAGTCAGGCATATCAAAGACTATCTCAGTGTTGATTCATTCTGAGATTGTGAAACCTACCTGAGTTCCTGCAGTGTTGCTATATGAACACGATTCAGTAGCTATGATGCATCTGCCTCAGTGGCTTCAAAACAGAGTGTGCTCCTAATCTCAGCTCGTTACCTGTATAAAAGACACCTGGGAGCCAGAAATCTTTCTGATTGAGAGGGGGTCAAATACTTATTTCTCTCATTAAAATGCAAATCAATTTATAAAATTTTTGACATGCGTTTTTCTGGATTTTTGTTGTTGTTATTCTGTCTCTCACTGTTCAAATAAACCTACCATTAAAATTATAGACTGATCATGTCTTTGTCAGTGGGCAAACGTACAAAATCAGGTAGGTTTCCTTCATCTCTAAACGGTGTTCTGGTGTAGCTCTACATAGTTAGCTGGCGTAAGGTTCTGCTGTTCTGGGGGACTGGTATAGCTTAACACGCTCACTGCCTGTAGGCTATTATATGTTGATGCTTTGCTTGGCCAGTGAGCTACCCTGAAGAAGCAGAGCCTATTTTTTTACATTTTAGTCATTTTAGCAGACGCTCTTATCCAGAGCGACTTACAGTTAGTGAGTGCATACATTTTTCATACAGGTCCCCCGTGGGAATCGAACCCACAACCCTGGCGTTGCAAGCGCCATGCTCTTCCAACCGAGCTACACGGGACTATATCACCAAGACTTGCATTATTCATTGCTTAATAACTGGTTAAACATATTTCTATGTGGCGTTTCCTTTCTGAACTATAAAACTGTTGTTTCTCAATTAGACTGGTGGTTTGAAAATCTATAAACTGGCTTTCACTGACGCAGAGAGACTAGCTGGGGGGGAGAGTCACCAGTTTACTGTTTTACTCATGAGTTTCTGGAGGCCGCATAGACAAGTCTGGACAGGGCATACAGTGGGGAAAAAAAGTATTTAGTCAGCCACCAATTGTGCAAGTTCTCCCACTTAAAAAGATGAGAGAGGCCTGTAATTTTCATCATAGGTACATGTCAACTATGACAGACAAATTGAGGAAAAAAAATCCTGAAAATCACATTGTAGGATTTTTTATGAATTTATTTGCAAATTATGGTGGAAAATAAGTATTTGGTCACCTACAAACAAGCAAGATTTCCGGCTCTCACAGACCTGTAACAACTTCTTTAAGCGGCTCCTCTGTCCTCCACTCGTTACCTGTATTAATGGCACCTGTTTGAACTTGTTATCAGTATAAAAGACACCTGTCCACAACCTCAAACAGTCACACTCCAAACTCCACTATGGCCAAGACCAAAGAGCTGTCAAAGGACACCAGAAACAAAATTGTAGACCTGCACCAGGCTGGGAAGACTGAATCTGCAATAGGTAAGCAGCTTGGTTTGAAGAAATCAACTGTGGGAGCAATTATTAGGAAATGGAAGACATACAAGACCACTGATAATCTCCCTCGATCTGGGGCTCCATGCAAGATCTCACCCCGTGGGGTCAAAATGATCACAAGAACGGTGAGCAAAAATCCCAGAACCACACGGGGGGACCTAGTGAATGACCTGCAGAGAGCTGGGACCAAAGTAACAAAGCCTACCATCAGTAACACACTACGCCGCCAGGGACTCAAATCCTGCAGTGCCAGACGTGTCCCCCTGCTTAAGCCAGTACATGTCCAGGCCCGTCTGAAGTTTGCTAGAGTGCATTTGGATGATCCAGAAGAGGATTGGGAGAATGTCAGATGAAACCAAAATCTAACTTTTTGGTAAAAACTCAACTCGTCGTGTTTGGAGGACAAAGAATGCTGAGTTGCATCCAAAGAACACCATACCTACTGTGAAGCATGGGGGTGGAAACATCATGCTTTGGGGCTGTTTTTCTGCAAAGGGACCAGGACGACTGATCCGTGTAAAGGAAAGAATGAATGGGGCCATGTATCGTGAGATTTTGAGTGAAAACCTCCTTCCATCAGCAAGGGCATTGAAGATGAAACGTGGCTGGGTCTTTCAGCATGACAATGATCCCAAACACACCGCCCGGGCAACGAAGGAGTGGCTTCGTAAGAAGCATTTCAAGGTCCTGGAGTGGCCTAGCCAGTCTCCAGATCTCAACCCCATAGAAAATCTTTGGAGGGAGTTGAAAGTCCGTGTTGCCCAGCGACAGCCCCAAAACATCACTGCTCTAGAGGAGATCTGCATGGAGGAATGGGCCAAAATACCAGCAACAGTGTGTGAAAACCTTGTGAAGACTTACAGAAAACGTTTGACCTGTGTCATTGCCAACAAAGGGTATATAACAAAGTATTGAGAAACTTTTGTTATTGACCAAAAACGTATTTTCCACCTTAATCTGCAAATAAATTCATTAAAAATCCTACAATGTGATTTTCCGGATTTTTTTTCTTTCTCATTTTGTCTGTCATAGTTGACGTGTACCTATGATGAAAATTACAGGCCTCTCATCTTTTTAAGTGGAAGAACTTGCACAATTGGTGGCTGACTAAATACTATTTTCCCCCACTGTACGGCACTCACACAGGCTCACACACACACATCCCATTACAAAAGAATGCTTTTTAACCTATTCATTGATGAAAATACATTTTACATTGTAGTCATTTACAGTGCATTTGGAAAGTATTCAGACCCCTTTACTTTTTCCTCATTTTGTTACGTTACCAGCCTTTTTTCCTCAATCTACACACAATAATCCATAGCGACAAATAACCCATAGCGACAAAGCAAAAAAATGTTCTTAGACATTTTTGCCAATTTATTAAAAATAAAAAACCGAAATATCACATTTACGTAAGTATTCAGACCCTTTACTCAGTACTTTGTTGAAGCAACTTTGGCAGCAATTACAGCCTCAAGTCTTCTTGGGTATTACGCTACATGCTTGGCACACCTGTATTTGGGGAGTTTCTCCCGTTCTTCTCTGCAGATCCTCTCAAGCGCTGTTAGGTTGGATGGGGAGCGTCGCTGCACAGCTATTTTCAGGTCTTTCCAGAGATATTAGATCGGTTTCTAGTCTGGGCTCTGGCTGGGCCACCCAAGGACATTCAGAGACTTGTCCCGAAGCCACTCTTGTCTTGGCTGTGTGCTTAGGGTCGTTGTCCTGTTGGAAGGTGAACCTTAGCCCCAGTCTGAGGTCCTGAGCGCTCTGGAGCTGGTTTTCATCAAGGAGGTCTCTGTAATTAGATCTCATGCATAGGTTGTGTCTCTCTCTGGCGGGAGGTAAGCTTGGCTTATATGGCTTATATGGTGTGGAGTAAAGCTTAAAGTAAGATTGTAGTTAGGTTGCATCACCACCTGGTATGGCAACAGCTCGGCCTCCGACCGCAAGGCACTACAGAGGGTAGTGCGTACGGCCCTGTACATCACTGGGGCCGAGCTTCCTGCCATCCAGGACCTCTATACCAGGCGGTGTCAGAGGAAGGCCCTCAAAATTGTCAAAGACTCCAGCCACCCTAGTCATAGACTGTTCTCTCTGCTACCGCACGGCAAGCGGTACCGGAGCGCCAAGTCTAGGTCCAAAAGACTTCTCAACAGCTTCTACCCCCAAGCCATAAGACTCCTGAACAGCTAATCATGGCTACCCGGACTATTTGCACTGCCCCCCCACCCCATCCTTTTACACTGCTGCTACTCTGTTAATTATTTATGCATAGTCACTTTAACTCTACCCACATGTACATATTACTTCAACTACCTCAACTAGCCGGTGCCCCCGCACATTGACTCTGCACCGGTACCCCCCTGTATATATAGCCTCCCTACTGTTATTTTATTTTACTTCTGCTCTTTTTTTTCTCAACACTTTTTTTGTTGTTGTTTTATTTAAAAAATAAATAAATGCACTGTTGGTTAAGGGCTGTAAGTAAGCATTTCACTGTAATGTCTGCACCTGTTGTATTCGGCGCATGTGACCAATAACATTTGATTTGATTTGATTTATTGTAGGTAGTTATCGTAGGTTATTATAGTTATCGTAGGTTATTGTAGGTAATTATTGTAGGTATTGTATTCGGCTGAGCCCGGTGAAGCACGAGGCTAGCTAACCCACTACCTGGACTAGCTAGCGGGTAGCTACTGGTAACTATTAGCAACTGTGGATAGTTGTTTCACGCTTGAGAGTGCCTGTAATTACGCCAGCTAGCTGCCTACAATAATTAGATACAATAATGCCTACCATTCAGCTGTTTTTCTAACCTCATTGTCTGAAGCGTTAACGTTAGGTAGTAAGTAGCTACTGTGCTCGAAATGTAGCTAGCTTGTTGCTACCTGGATAGCTAACTAAACAATAGCTGGAACGACCTAGCGAACAGACGCGAACTGGCTGAGTCAATTCAGTGGCTAGCTTTGCACTTGGCTAGCTAACAGTAGCTGCTAGGGGTAAGTTAAAACCTACATTTGTGTTTTGTTTTTACATACTGGTAGACAGAGTCGTTGAAGGGAATTCGGGACATGGGTGACTAGTTAACGTTAGCTTGGCTCTCTCTGTGTGTTCGTGCCGTGGGTGGAGGGTTTTTTTCGTTGGCAGAGAGCAATGGCTAGCTAGTATGCTAACTATTCTACCTAACTAACTGGCTGAATAAGTTGACGACGGACTCGCTCAAGCTGTCGGGACCAACCCACAACGTTAGACACGGACACGTATGATCTGCTTGGCGTGTTGACACACTGGTGGTTTGTTGAGGCCGAGTATTGGTGCTAAACCGTGTCGTTGGAGGCTGGCATGCTAGTTGGCTGTGGCGTCATAGGATTCGGTGCCCTGGACGATTTTTCACGGAAGAATACTGTACCAAGTTAGCTAGCTGAATAAACTAAGTTAGTCTATTCCTGGAAAACATTGAACCGCTGTAGTTTACATCAATTATAGTTTCTGAGGTGGAAGTTGGGAGAGTTATATTTGGGTGTTTCAGTGAAACGTAAGTGAGGGAGGCCCCACTCTCTCGCATTCCCAGATGTTTAGTTCAATTCATTCCGATCTCCTTTGCATTATTGTAGCCATTTTCTGTAGCCTGTCAACTATGCCTCTGTCTATCCCTGTTCTCTCCTCTCCGCACAGGCTATACAAATGCCTCACACCGCGTGGCTGCTGCCTCTCTAACCTGGTGGTCCCTGCACGCACGACCCACGTGGAGTTCCAGGTCTCCGGCAGCCTCTGGAACTGCCGTTCTGCGGCCAACAAGGCAGAGTTCATCTCAGCCTATGCTACCCTCCAGTCCCTCGACTTCTTGGCGCTGACGGAAACATGGATTACCACTGAAAACACTGCTACTCCTACTGCTCTCTCCTCGTCTGACCACGTGTTCTCGCATACCCCGAGAGCATCTGGTCAGCGGGGTGGTGGCACAGGAATCCTCATCTCTCCCAAGTGGACATTCTCTCTTTTTCCCCTGACCCATCTGTCTATCTCCTCATTTGAATTCCATGCTGTCACAGTCACTAGCCCATTCAAGCTTAACATCCTTGTCATTTATCGCCCTCCAGGTTCCCTTGGAGAGTTCATCAATGAGCTTGACGCCTTGATAAGTTCCTTTCCTGAGGATGGATCACCCCTCACAGTTCTGGGTGACTTTAACCTCCCTACGTCTATCTTTGACTCATTTCTCTCTGCCTCCTTCTTTCCACTCCTCTCCTCTTTTGACCTCACCCTCTCACCGTCCCCCCCTACTCACAAGGCAGGCAAAACGCTTGACCTCATCTTTACTAGATGCTGTTGTTCTACTAATCTCACTGCAACTCCCCTCCATGTCTCCGACCACTACTTTGTATCCTTTTCTCTCTCGCTCTCCTCCAACACTACTCACTCTGCCCCTACTCAGATGGTAATGCGCCGTCGCAACCTTCGCTCTCTCTCTCCCATCTTCCATCCTATCATCTCTTCCCTCTGCTCAATCCTTCTCCCTCCAATCTCCTGATTCTGCCTCCTCAACCCTCCTCTCCTCCCTTTCTGCATCTTTTGACTCTCTACGTCCCCTATCCTCCCGGCCGGCTCGGTCCTCCCCTCCTGCTCCGTGGCTTGACGACTCATTGCAAGCTCACAGAACAGGGCTCCGGGCACCCAAGCAGAAATTGAGGAAAACTAGACTCCCTGTGGACCTGGCATCTTTTCACTCCCTCCTCTCTACATTTTCTTCCTCTGTTTCTGCTGCTAAAGCCACTTTCTACCACACTAAATTCCAAGCATCTGCCTCTAACCCTAGGAAGCTCTTTGCCACATTCTCCTCCCTGCTGAATCCTCCTCCCTCTCTTTGGATGACTTCGTCAACCATTTTGAAAAGAAGGTTGACGACATCCGATCCTCGTTTGTTAAGTCAAATGACACTGCTGGTCCTGCTCACACTGCCCTACCCTATGCTTTGACTTCTTTCTCCCCTCTCTCTCCAGATGAAATCTTGCGACTTGTGACGGCCGGCCCCCCAACAACCTGCCCGCTTGACCCTATCCCCTCCTCTCTTCTCCAGACCATCTCCGGTGACCTTCTCCCTTACCTCACCTCGCTCATCAACTCATCCTTGACCGCTGGCTATGTCCCTTCCGTCTTCAAGAGAGCGAGAGTTGCACCCCTTCTCAAAAAACCTACACTCGATCCCTCCGATGTCAACAACTACATACCAGTATCCCTTCTTTCTTTTCTCTCAAAAACTCTTGAGCGTGCCGTCTTTAGCCAACTCTCTTGCCATCTCTCTCAGAATGACCTTCTTGATCCAAACCAGTCAGGTTTCAAGACTGGTCATTCAACTGATACTGCTCTTCTCTGTGTCACGGAGGCTCTCCGCACTGCTAAAGCTAACTCTCGCTCCTCTGCTCTTGTCTTTCTAGACCTGTCTGCTGCCTTTGATACTGTGAACCATCAGATCCTCCTCTCCACCCTCTCCGAGTTGGGCATCTCCGGCGCGGCTCACTCTTGGATTGCGTCCTACCTGACCGGTACCTACTACCAAGTGGCGTGGCGAGAATCTGTCTCCGCACCACATGCTCTCACCACTGGTGTCCCCCAGGGCTCAGTTCTAGGCCCTCTCCTATTCTCACTATACACCAAGTCACTTGGCTCTGTCATATCCTCATATGGCCTCTCCTATCATTGCTACGCAGACGACACACAATTAATCTTCTCCTTTCCCCCTTCTGATAACCAGGTGGCGAATCGCATCTCCGCATGTCTGGCAGACATATCAGTGTGGATGACGGATCACCACCTCAAGCTGAACCTCGGCAAGACGGAGCTGCTCTTCCTCCCGGGGAAGGACTGCCCGTTCCATGATCTCGCCATCACGGTTGACAACTCCGTTGTGTCCTCCTCCCAGAGTGCAAAGAGCCTTGGCGTGACCCTGGACAACACCCTGTCGTTCTCCGCTAACATCAAGGCGGTGACCCGATCCTGTAGGTTCATGCTCTACAACATTCTGAGAGTACGACCCTGCCTTACACAGGAAGCGGCACAGGTCCTAATCCAGGCACTTGTCATCTCCCGTCTGGATTACTGCAACTCGCTGTTGGCTGGGCTCCATGCCTGTGCCATTAAACCCCTACAACTCATCCAGAACGCCGTAGCCCGTCTGGTGTTTAACCTTCCCAAGTTCTCTCACGTCACCCCGCTCCTCCGCACACTCCACTGGTTTCCAGTTTAAGCTCGCATCTGCTACAAGACCATGGTGCATGCATACGGAGCTGTGAGAGAAACAGCACCTCCGTACCTTCAGGCTCTCATCAGTCCCTACACCCAAACGAGGGCATTGCGTTCATCCACCTCTGGCCTGCTGGCCCCCCTACCTCTGCGGAAGCACAGTTCCCACTGAGCCCAGTCAAAACTGTTCGCTGCTCTGGCACCCCAATGGTGGAACAAGCTCCCTCACGACGCCAGGACAGCGGAGTCACTCACTATCTTCTGGAGACACTTGAAACCCCACCTCTTTAAGGAATACCTGGGATAGGATAAAGTAATCCTTCTACCCCCCCTTACCCCCCCCCAAAGAAAGAGAAAATATATATATATATATATATATATATATATATATATATATATATATATATATATATATATATATATATATATATATATATATATATATATATAGTAGTTATCACACTGGCTATAAGGTGAATGCACCAATCTGGATAAGAGCGTCTGCTAAATGTCGTAAATGTAAAAATGTAAATGTTCTTTGCTCCGTTCATCTTTCCCTCGATCCTGACCAGTCTCCCAGTCCCTGCCGCTGAAAAACATCCCCACAACATGATGCCGCCACCACCATGCTTCCCCGTAGGGATGGGGCCAGGTTTCCTCCAGACGTGACGCTTGGAATTCAGGCCAAAGAGTTCAATCTTGGTTTCATCAGACCAGAGAATCTTGTTTCTCATGGTCTGAGAGTCCTTTAGGTGCCTTCTGGCAAACTCCAAGCGGGCTGTCATGTGCCTTTTACTGAGGAGTGGCTTCCATCTGGCCACTCTACCATAAAGGCCTGATTGGTGGAGTGCTGCAGAGATAGTTGTCCTTCTGGAAGGTTCTCGCATCTCCACAGAGTAACTCTGGAGCTCTGTCAGTGACCATTGGGTTCTTGGTCACCTCCCTGGGAAAGGCCCTTCTCCCCTGATTGCTCAGTGCGGCCGGGCGGCCAGCTCTAGGAAGAGTCTTGGTGGCTCCAAATTAAGGAGGCCACTGTGTTCTTGGGGACCATCAATACTGAATAAATGTTTTGGTACCCTTCCTCAGGTCTGTGCCGACACAATCCTGTCTCGGAGCTCTACGGACAATTCCTTCGACCTCATGGCTTGGTTTCTGCTCTGACATGCACTGTCAACTGTGGGACCTTATATAGACCGGTGTGTGCCTTTCCAAATCATGTCCAATCAATTGAATTTACCACAGGTGGACTTCAAATCAAGTTGTAGAAACATCTCAAGGATGATCAATGGAAACAGGATGCACCTGAGCTCAATTTTGAGTCTCATAGCAAAGGGTTTGAACGCTTATGTAAATAATGTTTAATATATTTGCAAAAATGTCTAAAAACCTGTTTTCGCTTTGTCATTATGGGGTACCGTGTGTAGATTGATGAGGGGAAAAAATGTATTTAAATCAATTTTTGAATTAGGCTGTAACGTAACAAAATGTGGAAAAAGTCAAGGGGTCTGAATACTTTCCGAATGCACTGTAGCAGACTTACAGGAGCAATTAGGGTTAAGTGCCTTGCTCAAGGGCACATTGACCGATTTTTCACCTGGTCAGGGATTCGAACCAGAAACCTTTCGGTTACTGGCCCAACGCTCTTAACCGCTTGGCTACCTGCCGCCCAAGAAGCTACCTGCCCGTTAACCCATAAGAGTCTAAGCCCTATCTAAGCTATATGGAATTGTTTTAAGTTCATACCCAGGATAGTTGTGACTCGTTAAGGAAACTAGGCGTATGTCGCGGGTCACTACTTCGCAAGAGAGCCATTTACCTTCTGGAACATGTGAACTTTCATGTGCCTTAATAACAAACTTGTATGCCATCTGTAAATACGAATAAAATAGTTAAATTACGAGCCTAGTTGGTTAAGCCACAGAAAAAGACAGGAACCTTCCCACTAGCCATGATTGGCTGAGATAATGAGTGGGCTGGACATGCCGATAGAGGAGTTCAGATTGGTCTGCCATATAGCACGCTTCTGTCTATTTGAGCTGGTCAGTATGTGTAGGTAATCCTGTCTAACGCGGCTTTAAAAATGTTTTCTTGTGTAGTAAAACTGCATAAGTGTTGCTCTCCACTTTCTGGAGGACCGAGTTTTGAAATCAGTGAAATTAGAGTATGATAGCTAAGGAGATGGATTACATCTTCAAACTAAGGGCAACCATGGCATCCGTGAGGGAGACCATTATGTATACGGGTAAGATAGTCTAGCTACATTTTCAGATATTACACGTCTCTAATTTTGACAGAAAGTAGTTTTCATTTCAAGTTAAAATGCTAGCTAACATTGTACCTGGTTGGTTAGCTACCTGCAGGGTAGTAATGTTATGAGTTGGGATTATGGTTAATTGTTTACTTAGCTAGCTAGCTACGTCTTAACAAAAGACTCCACTATGCAAGTATCCATTTCGGGTGCGTTCGTAAATTCAGTCTGAGTAAGCCAGAGCGCAGAATAACTGATGAATTTACGAACGCTCAACACCCGTTGAATATGGCCGGTGTCAGTAAACGTCGGCAAAAAAGCTTCATTAAATTATTGCCAGCAGCACAGGTACAGTCACCAACGCTCTGGATAACATGAAAACAGCCTAACCAGCTCTGCTAGGGCGAGTAAAATGGTCAGTGGGCTGTTCTCTCATTTGTGTCTGGAAGTAGCTAGCAAGCAAGCCAATGTTAGCTTGGGTGCTTGACTGCCGTTGTGAGGTCAGAATGCTGGGATCAACCCTGCTCATCGGCTAGAGCGTCCAGTGTGCGCTCTGAATGCTCCAAGAGCGAAACGAGACGGGGCGGGGCTAAAGCTTTAGAGGGCGTGAACGGTGCTGAATGGGTGTAGACAAAGTAGAGCTCTCCAGTAGGTGTACCAAAACATTCAAAGTTCATTTTCTCAAAAGTTGATCAACTTTTAAAGCAGAATTATTTTCCCATTGTTCCTCAAATGCAGTATATGATATACCATTTTGAAGCTCTGTGTCTCTGCTTTTATCCAACGTAAAAAACACCATTTCAAATTTTGCTACATAAGACCGAATCAAGGTGGTCGTCACAATTTTGCTATTAGATTTTTAAATTTTAAGACCCCTTGAAGTATATATATATATTTTTTTATAAAATGTATTTGATTAACAATTGTATTTGTCCTTACTGCTATAAGCCCATACAAACACACTGAATAACAGATTCACTACATGGAACAGCCCCCCCCCAAAAAAAAAATAATCTAAAAGGAAGTTTGTTCTAAAATGTCTGTCCTATATCTGATGCTATTATTTTTGGCACTAAACAAACAGTCTCCGTACATTCTTCCATTCATTTGTTTAACGGGTACCGGTGGACCTTCAGACGAGTCTTGTGAGGCCTGTAGGCGTCCTAGAGCAAAACAACCGACACGTACACGCTCGTGAGTCTCACTTTTCCACAGAGGAATATCATATTCGTGTGTAGCCCAAACGGTTCGGACGCTACAGACAGAAGTTGGCAGATGGGCTGTACCGACTCCAGACGAGTCCCAAGACGCTTGTGGGGGGTCGTAGAGCAAAAACGGAGAACACTATCATGTTCTTGAGAGTCTCATCTCAGTCTAAACTGTTCGGACGCTACAGACGATTTTGTGAGAAGCCAGATTTTCGGGATGTCTCACGGTCTGACAAACACCGCTCTAGCTCTGTCACCTTTCATCGCAGAACCGGATGTGCGACATCAGGGGATGCGGTAGTTTGAGAACGGTTGAGAACGCATCCAAAAAACAACAACAACAACAACAACAACAACAACATATCTCTAGTTTAAACTGACGGATTTTGATGGGGATTTTTGTATTATGCTAGTTAGATTTACACGGGGGCGCGGACATCCACCTTAGGTGGTTAAAAAAACGTTTAATTAACCACCATTGAAAAGAGCTGCTATTTTTATTTCTCAACTAGTAATTGAAGCACACTTGCCATTCAAGTGCATATAACGGTAGGCAGGCTTCAGTGCGTCACACACCACAATGATCTGGGGGGGCAGTACGCATTTTGAAAACATATACTTAATTGTTTTACTACATACAGTATTATGAGGGCATGTTTACCTTGCTTCAAAAGTAGCCTAAATACAACCAAAAATGGCCGAATTTCTACTGTTCTATTGGTTTTCAAATCAACTTTCTTTCATTGTCCAGCAGCCAAAGAAATCTCCACTCTTTCTACATTTGTAACGGACATTTTCATTTCAGTCAACAACAAAAAAACGCTAGCATACTTTGTGCGCTTTTGACAACGGTGTTCTCTGCTAAAGGCATTATGGAACGAACGTTCACGCGTAGCCGACTGCCTTGTACGCATTGCTGTGCTTTAATGTCAAGAAATAATAGTTTCTCAACATTTTTATGCTAAACGTTCTGATCTGTTGAATCAAACTCATAAAAATAAAATAATAATAATAATATGTAGGTTGGCCTAGCGGTTGTATGAATTTGGGCTCTATCGTCACACAACTGTTCTAGAGTTTGTTTGGAATAGGCCTTTTTTCCCCCTCGAGCGGAACGACAAACTGACCAATTGAATAGGTCGACTTTTCTACTATGGGGGATAGTAGATGGATATAGGCTGGTGATTCTGCTGTTCGTTACTCGTCTCGTTGGCTGAGGACGGTTATTCTAACATCTTCAGATGCGCCGCGGAATTCGGTATGTACGCAAGTCGTCGCGTCCTCGAGTCGCATTTTCTGTTAAGATTATAATGACCATCATCTAAAAATGTTATTTCTGTCATTCTGAGCACCGCGGGTGGACGCCCTAATCAGGTTACGCACTCAATGCATATTTGGGGTCCGGTAAATTTCTCAAAATGTCCGGTAAATAGAAATGCTGGCAGTCCCGGCGCCATATTTTCCAAAAACGTAAACCCTGACACACTAACGGAACTAATGGACAGGAATTGCGTGCTAGGGGTACCGTAGCATGACCAATGCATTCTGGGAGGGCAGCTAACTACTGATCTACAAAGTCGACACCTATTCAGATCTTAGCCGACAGACACCAAACGTAAAACCAGACAGAATAAAGTCGTATCGCCTTACGTGGCCAATCTGTCATTTCAACAGCCTGACCCTATCACTTAAAGTTAAGATTATTCATCGAAAATGGCCATTGAACAGCTGGAAATCTGAACAATTACAATAAGTCTTACTTTATTAGGTCAATACAGTAAACAGTCTCCCACCGACAGACAGACAGACAGACAGACCGTAAAGAAGACAATACTGTAGCTTTGTGAAGCCAGCTGATTTCAACTGACGAACGGGGATTTCATCATCGGACTAAGGCGGCCTGAGCTGTGAGGAAAGCCCCCCCATCTCCCTCCCTCCCTCCGTCACCACGCTGTATGGACGTTGTGCCTGTCCAACCAAGCCTTTCTCGAGTGTTACTGTATCAACTGGCAATATGGGCCATTCTGTTAAACTGCCATAGAGTTCAGTAGAAGTATGTCTGTTTGTTTGTTTGTGGTAAAGTGAAATGTCAGCGTTATTATTGGCAGGTGAATCATGCAGGTCTTGGCCTGTGGTGAAGGAGAACAATCAACTTCCACTGAATAACACATTACCGTTGCTTAATCCACTGGAAATATTTCAAAATAAAAGTCCCCTGAAAAGAGACCCAGTATATAATGTGTTCTGTTAGGGGTACAGGAGGACTGGAACCACTGCCATTAGAGACCCAGTATGGTGACAGCATGTACAGAAATGTGTTGACACCATAGATATCAAACGTGTCCTTTTCTTTCCATACTTTATCCCAAAATAGCGGGACGTCGTACATAGTGTGATGGGGGGGGGGCGGATGGGCTGCTGGAGCAGCATCTGTCGTTGTTGGCCCCAGAACAAGAGCCTTCTGCCTGGGTGAATGGGAGCTGTGAGGGGGTGGCTGGGGCTGGGAGCTCCGTACACCCGGCAGAACAACAGGGGGACGGACAGCTGCTGTATAGGACCTGCAGGAATGTCTGGAGGAATGTGTGGCACGCGGCACCGGGACTGAGCTCAGTGACAGTCCTACAACCCCTCTGAGATCACTACGGCTGTGCTGGGGAGGAGGAAGAGGCTAATATAGGCCTGAGATACCGTAGCTGGGATCTAAATACTACCATTAGGATCTACAACAACCATGTAGAAATACATCTTCCATCTACACAGGGAGGAGGGGGTGGGGTCGTACACTAACAGTCAATACTGAAGTCAAATAAAACACTGGGATTTGACCCCTGACCTTTACTGTGATGTACTGTCTACTGTTTACTGGGACCCCTCACACTGACCTTTACTGTGATGTACTGTCTACTGTTTACTGTGACCCCTCACACTGACCTTTACTGTTACTGACTAGGATATTACACTGGGGAAACCATCAAACATCATCCATATATTACAGACCTCTAAAGGACTAGGATATTACACTGGGGAAACCATCAAACATCATCCATATATTACACACCTCTAAAGGACTAGGATATTACACTGGGGAAACCATCAAACATCATCCATATATTACAGACCTCTAAAGGACTAGGATATTACACTGGGGAAACCATCAAACATCATCCATATATTACAGACCTCTAAAGGACTAGGATATTACACTGGGGAAACCATCAAACATCATCCATATATTACAGGCCTCTAAAGGACTAGGATATTACACTGGGGAAACCATCAAACATCATCCATATATTACAGACCTCTAAAGGACTAGGATATTACACTGGGGAAACCATCAAACATCATCCATATATTACAGACCTCTAAAGGACTAGGATATTACACTGGGGAAACCATCAAACATCATCCATATATTACAGACCTCTAAAGGACTAGGATATTACACTGGGGAAACCATCAAACATCATCCATATATTACAGACCTCTAAATGACTAGGATATTACACTGGGGAAACCATCAAACATCATCCATATATTACAGACCTCTAAAGGACTAGGATATTACACTGGGGAAACCATCAAACATCATCCATATATTACAGACCTCTAAAGGACTAGGATATTACACTGGGGAAACCATCAAACATCATCCATATATTACAGACCTCTAAATGACTAGGATATTACACTGGGGAAACCATCAAACATCATCCATATATTACAGACCTCTAAAGGACTAGGATATTACACTGGGGAAACCATCAAACATCATCCATATATTACAGACCTCTAAAGGACTAGGATATTACACTGGGGAAACCATCAAACATCATCCATATATTACAGACCTCTAAAGGACTAGGATATTACACTGGGGAAACCATCAAACATCATCCATATATTACAGACCTCTAAAGGACTAGGATATTACACTGGGGAAACCATCAAACATCATCCATATATTACAGACCTCTAAAGGACTAGGATATTACACTGGGGAAACCATCAAACATCATCCATATATTACAGACCTCTAAAGGACTAGGATATTACACTGGGGAAACCATCAAACATCATCCATATATTACAGACCTCTAAAGGACGAGGATATTACACTGGGGAAACCATCAAACATCATCCATATATTACAGACCTCTAAAGGACTAGGATATTACACTGGGGAAACCATCAAACATCATCCATATATTACAGACCTCTAAAGGACTAGGATATTACACTGGGGAAACCATCAAACATCATCCATATATTACAGACCTCTAAAGGACGAGGATATTACACTGGGGAAACCATCAAACATCATCCATATATTACAGACCTCTAAAGGACGAGGATATTACACTGGGGAAACCATCAAACATCATCCATATATTACAGACCTCTCTAAAGGACTAGGATATTACACTGGGGAAACCATCAAACATCATCCATATATTACAGACCTCTAAAGGACTAGGATATTACACTGGGGAAACCATCAAACATCATCCATATATTACAGACCTCTAAAGGACTAGGATATTACACTGGGGAAACCATCAAACATCATCCATATATTACAGACCTCTAAAGGACTAGGATATTACACTGGGGAAACCATCAAACATCATCCATATATTACAGACCTCTAAAGGACTAGGATATTACACTGGGGAAACCATCAAACATCATCCATATATTACAGACCTCTAAAGGACTAGGATATTACACTGGGGAAACCATCAAACATCATCCATATATTACAGGCCTCTAAAGGACTAGGATATTACACTGGGGAAACCATCAAACATCATCCATATATTACAGACCTCTAAAGGACTAGGATATTACACTGGGGAAACCATCAAACATCATCCATATATTACAGACCTCTAAAAGACTAGGATATTACACTGGGGAAACCATCAAACATCATCCATATATTACAGACCTCTAAAGGACTAGGATATTACACTGGGGAAACCATCAAACATCATCCATATATTACAGACCTCTCTAAAGGACTAGGATATTACACTGGGGAAACCATCAAACATCATCCATATATTACAGACCTCTAAAGGACTAGGATATTACACTGGGGAAACCCTCAAACATCATCCATATATTACAGACCTCTAAAGGACTAGGATATTACACTGGGGAAACCATCAAACATCATCCATATATTACAGACCTCTAAAGGACTAGGATATTACACTGGGGAAACCATCAAACATCATCCATATATTACAGACCTCTAAAGGACTAGGATATTACACTGGGGAAACCATCAAACATCATCCATATATTACAGACCTCTAAAGGACGAGGATATTACACTGGGGAAACCGTCAAACATCATCCATATATTGCACGCCTCTAAAGGACTAGGATATTACACTGGGGAAACCATCAAACATCATCCATATATTACAGACCTCTAAAGGACTAGGATATTACACTGGGGAAACCATCAAACATCATCCATATATTACAGACCTCTAAAGGACTAGGATATTACACTGGGGAAACCATCAAACATCATCCATATATTGCACGCCTGACCATCTCAAAGATAACATGACAGCTTAAAGTAAAAACAAACAACTAAGAACACTATGAGCCTACAACCCAAAGACGTTGCTGATGAACATTACTGGTGTGAAACTACGACCGCGTCAATCCTAAAACGCTATTCACCTTCGAGCTGTAGCCCAAACGTCTGTTCACATGCAAAGCTGTGACGCCAGTTGACCCCTGAGTGAATGTACTTCTACATGAACACCCTTTAATTAAACATCGTTTACCATGATTACATGTCATTGCCAGTCAGTCATAGACGTCGTCTCAGTGGAATCCGGTCAGACCAGTCGTCATGTACAGAACGCTATATCTTTGAAGTGGAACCGAGGTGTCTTCAGGAAGGAACACACATCCATTAACAAGGTATCATAAAAGTAGCTATAGTAACTTATACTACACTGAACAAAAATATAAAACGCAACATGTAAAGTGTTGGTACAATGTTTCATGAGCTGAAGGAACCAGTTTGTCCTGTTCAATAATAATACTGACATGCACTCACTGACTGTAAGTCGGCAGGTAGCTTAGTGGTTAAGAGCGTTGTGCCAGTAACCGAAAGGTCGCTTGTTCTAATCCCCAAGCCTACTAGGTGAAAAATCTGTCGATGTGCCCTTGAGCAAAGCACTTAACCCTAATTGCTCCTGTAAGTCGCTCTGGATAAGAGCGTCTGCTAAATGACTAAAATGTAAAATGTAAACGTAAGCTGAAATAAAAGATCCCAGAAATGTTCCATACACACAAAAAGCTTATTTCTCAGAAATGTTGTGCACAAATTTGTTTGCATCCCTGTTAGTGAAGCATTTCTCCTTTGCCAAGATAATCCATCCACCTGACAGGTGTGGCATATCAAGAAGCTGATTAAACAGCATGATCATTACACAGGTGCACCTTGTGCTGGGGACAATAAAAGCCCACTCTAAAATGTGCAGTTTTGTAGCGTGCAATTAGCATGCTGACTGCAGAAATGTTTACCAGAGCTGTTGTATGTTAATTTCTCTACCATAAGCCGCCTCCAACATAGTTTTAGAGAATTTGGCAGTACGTCCAACCGGCCTCACAACCGTAGACCACGTGTATGGAGTCGTGTGGGCGAGCAGTTTGCTGATGTCAACCTTGTGAACAGAGTGCCCCATGGTGGCGGTGGGGTTATGGTATGGGCAGGCATAAGCTACGGACAACGAACACAATTGCATTTTATCGATGGCAATTTGAATGCACAGAGATACCGTGACGAGATCCTGAGGCCCCATGGTCGTGCCATTCATCCACCACCATCACCTCATGTTTCAGCATGATAATCCTCGGCCCCATGTCGCAAGTATCTGTAAACAAATTACTGAATGCTGAAAATATCCCAGTTCTTCCATGGCCTGCACGGAGCATGTTTGGGATGCTCTGGATCAAAGTTTAGGCCAGCGTGTTCCAGTTCCCGCCAATAACCAGCAACTTGGCACGGCCATTGAAGAGGAGTGGGGCAACATTCCAGTCAACAGCCTGATCAACTCATATGTGAAGGAGATGTGTCGCGCTGTATGAGCAAATGGTGGCCACACCTGATACTAACTGGTTATCTGATCCATTCCCCAACGTATCTGGAACCAGCAGATGCACATCTCTATTCCCAATCACGTGAAATCCATAGATTTAGGGACTTAATGAATTTATTAAAATGGACTGATTTTCTTAAATGAACTGTAACTCAGTAAAATGTTTGAAATTGTTGCGTTTATATTTGTGTTCGGTCTATTTAAACCAGGGCCTGTATGTATGAAGGGTTTCAGCATAGGAGTGTTGACCTAGGATCAGGTCCCACCCCTGTCCATATCAATGCATTAACAGGAGTCTGAAAGGCAAAACTAACGATTGGACCCAAAGCCTTATAGAAACAGTCTCACTGTTCTAGTAGCTGGTAGTATCTGGCCTGTCTCTCTCTCTCTCTTACTGTTCTAGTAGCTGGTAGTATCTGGCCTGTCTCTCTCTCTCTCTTACTGTTCTAGTAGCTGGTAGTATCTGGCCTGTCTCTCTCTCTCTTACTGTTCTAGTAGCTGGTAGTATCTGGCCTGTCTCTCTCTCTCTCTCTCTTACTGTTCTAGTAGCTGGTAGTATCTGGCCTGTCTCTCTCTCTCTTACTGTTCTAGTAGCTGGTAGTATCTGGCCTGTCTCTCTCTCTCTTACTGTTCTAGTAGCTGGTAGTATCTGGCCTGTCTCTCTCTCTCTTACTGTTCTAGTAGCTGGTAGTATCTGGCCTGTCTCTCTCTCTCTCTTACTGTTCTAGTAGCTGGTAGTATCTGGCCTGTCTCTCTCTCTCTCTTACTGTTCTAGTAGCTGGTAGTATCTGGCCTGTCTCTCTCTCTCTTACTGTTCTAGTAGCTGGTAGTATCTGGCCTGTCTCTCTCTCTCTCTTACTGTTCTAGTAGCTGGTAGTATCTGGCCTGTCTCTCTCTCTCTTACTGTTCTAGTAGCTGGTAGTATCTGGCCTGTCTCTCTCTCTCTCTTACTGTTCTAGTAGCTGGTAGTATCTGGCCTGTCTCTCTCTCTCTTACTGTTCTAGTAGCTGGTAGTATCTGGCCTGTCTCTCTCTCTCTCTTACTGTTCTAGTAGCTGGTAGTATCTGGCCTGTCTCTCTCTCTCTTACTGTTCTAGTAGCTGGTAGTATCTGGCCTGTCTCTCTCTCTCTTACTGTTCTAGTAGCTGGTAGTATCTGGCCTGTCTCTCTCTCTCTTACTGTTCTAGTAGCTGGTAGTATCTGGCCTGTCTCTCTCTCTCTTACTGTTCTAGTAGCTGGTAGTATCTGGCCTGTCTCTCTCTCTCTCTTACTGTTCTAGTAGCTGGTAGTATCTGGCCTGTCTCTCTCTCTCTTACTGTTCTAGTAGCTGGTAGTATCTGGCCTGTCTCTCTCTCTCTCTTACTGTTCTAGTAGCTGGTAGTATCTGGCCTGTCTCTCTCTCTCTCTTACTGTTCTAGTAGCTGGTAGTATCTGGCCTGTCTCTCTCTCTCTTACTGTTCTAGTAGCTGGTAGTATCTGGCCTGTCTCTCTCTCTCTCTTACTGTTCTAGTAGCTGGTAGTATCTGGCCTGTCTCTCTCTCTCTTACTGTTCTAGTAGCTGGTAGTATCTGGCCTGTCTCTCTCTCTCTTACTGTTCTAGTAGCTGGTAGTATCTGGCCTGTCTCTCTCTCTCTTACTGTTCTAGTAGCTGGTAGTATCTGGCCTGTCTCTCTCTCTCTTACTGTTCTAGTAGCTGGTAGTATCTGGCCTGTCTCTCTCTCTCTCTTACTGTTCTAGTAGCTGGTAGTATCTGGCCTGTCTCTCTCTCTCTTACTGTTCTAGTAGCTGGTAGTATCTGGCCTGTCTCTCTCTCTCTCTTACTGTTCTAGTAGCTGGTAGTATCTGGCCTGTCTCTCTCTCTCTTACTGTTCTAGTAGCTGGTCGTATCTGGCCTGTCTCTCTCTCTCTCTTACTGTTCTAGTAGCTGGTAGTAACTGGCCTGTCTCTCTCTCTCTTACTGTTCTAGTAGCTGGTAGTATCTGGCCTGTCTCTCTCTCCCTCTTACTGTTCTAGTAGCTGGTAGTATCTGGCCTGTCTCTCTCTCTCTCTTACTGTTCTAGTAGCTGGTAGTATCTGGCCTGTCTCTCTCTCTCTTACTGTTCTAGTAGCTGGTAGTATCTGGCCTGTCTCTCTCTCTCTCTCTTACTGTTCTAGTAGCTGGTAGTATCTGGCCTGTCTCTCTCTCTCTCTTACTGTTCTAGTAGCTGGTAGTATCTGGCCTGTCTCTCTCTCTCTCTTACTGTTCTAGTAGCTGGTAGTATCTGGCCTGTCTCTCTCTCTCTTACTGTTCTAGTAGCTGGTAGTATCTGGCCTGTCTCTCTCTCTCTCTTACTGTTCTAGTAGCTGGTAGTATCTGGCCTGTCTCTCTCTCTCTTACTGTTCTAGTAGCTGGTAGTATCTGGCCTGTCTCTCTCTCTCTCTCTTACTGTTCTAGTAGCTGGTAGTATCTGGCCTGTCTCTCTCTCTCTTACTGTTCTAGTAGCTGGTAGTATCTGGCCTGTCTCTCTCTCTCTCTTACTGTTCTAGTAGCTGGTAGTACTAGAACACTGAGTACTGAGTGTACTGAGTGGCGCAGTGGTCTAAGGCACTGCATCGCAGTGCTAACTGTGCCACTAGAGATCCTGGTTCGAATCCAGGCTCTGTCGCAGCCGGCCGCGACCGGGAGACTCATGGGCGGCGCACAATTGGCCCAGCGTCGTCCAGGGTAGGGGAGGGAATGGCCGGCAGGGATGTAGCTCAGTTGATAGAGCATGGCGTTTGCAACGGCAGGGTTGTGGGTTTGATTCCCACGGAGGGGGGCAGTATAAAAAAAATATATATATATATATATATGTATTCACTAACTGTAAGTCGCTCTGGATAAGAGCGTCTGCTAAATGACGTAAATGTAAATGTAAATGTAGTATCTGGCCTGTCTCTCTCTCTCTCTTACTGTTCTAGTAGCTGGTAGTATCTGGCCTGTCTCTCTCTCTCTCTCTTACTGTTCTAGTAGCTGGTAGTATCTGGCCTGTCTCTCTCTCTCTTACTGTTCTAGTAGCTGGTAGTATCTGGCCTGTCTCTCTCTCTCTTACTGTTCTAGTAGCTGGTAGTATCTGGCCTGTCTCTCTCTCTCTCTTACTGTTCTAGTAGCTGGTAGTATCTGGCCTGTCTCTCTCTCTCTCTCTTACTGTTCTAGTAGCTGGTAGTATCTGGCCTGTCTCTCTCTCTCTTACTGTTCTAGTAGCTGGTAGTATCTGGCCTGTCTCTCTCTCTCTCTTACTGTTCTAGTAGCTGGTAGTATCTGGCCTGTCTCTCTCTCTCTCTCTTACTGTTCTAGTAGCTGGTAGTATCTGGCCTGTCTCTCTCTCTCTTACTGTTCTAGTAGCTGGTAGTATCTGGCCTGTCTCTCTCTCTCTCTTACTGTTCTAGTAGCTGGTAGTATCTGGCCTGTCTCTCTCTCTCTCTTACTGTTCTAGTAGCTGGTAGTATCTGGCCTGTCTCTCTCTCTCTTACTGTTCTAGTAGCTGGTAGTATCTGGCCTGTCTCTCTCTCTCTCTTACTGTTCTAGTAGCTGGTAGTATCTGGCCTGTCTCTCTCTCTCTCTTACTGTTCTAGTAGCTGGTAGTATCTGGCCTGTCTCTCTCTCTCTCTTACTGTTCTAGTAGCTGGTAGTATCTGGCCTGTCTCTCTCTCTCTTACTGTTCTAGTAGCTGGTAGTATCTGGCCTGTCTCTCTCTCTCTTACTGTTCTAGTAGCTGGTAGTATCTGGCCTGTCTCTCTCTCTCTCTTACTGTTCTAGTAGCTGGTAGTATCTGGCCTGTCTCTCTCTCTCTCTTACTGTTCTAGTAGCTGGTAGTATCTGGCCTGTCTCTCTCTCTCTTACTGTTCTAGTAGCTGGTAGTATCTGGCCTGTCTCTCTCTCTCTTACTGTTCTAGTAGCTGGTAGTATCTGGCCTGTCTCTCTCTCTCTCTCTTACTGTTCTAGTAGCTGGTAGTATCTGGCCTGTCTCTCTCTCTCTCTTACTGTTCTAGTAGCTGGTAGTATCTGGCCTGTCTCTCTCTCTCTTACTGTTCTAGTAGCTGGTAGTATCTGGCCTGTCTCTCTCTCTCTTACTGTTCTAGTAGCTGGTAGTATCTGGCCTGTCTCTCTCTCTCTTACTGTTCTAGTAGCTGGTAGTATCTGGCCTGTCTCTCTCTCTCTTACTGTTCTAGTAGCTGGTAGTATCTGGCCTGTCTCTCTCTCTCTCTTACTGTTCTAGTAGCTGGTAGTATCTGGCCTGTCTCTCTCTCTCTTACTGTTCTAGTAGCTGGTAGTATCTGGCCTGTCTCTCTCTCTCTCTCTTACTGTTCTAGTAGCTGGTAGTATCTGGCCTGTCTCTCTCTCTTACTGTTCTAGTAGCTGGTAGTATCTGGCCTGTCTCTCTCTCTCTCTTACTGTTCTAGTAGCTGGTAGTATCTGGCCTGTCTCTCTCTCTCTCTCTTACTGTTCTAGTAGCTGGTAGTATCTGGCCTGTCTCTCTCTCTCTCTTACTGTTCTAGTAGCTGGTAGTATCTGGCCTGTCTCTCTCTCTCTTACTGTTCTAGTAGCTGGTAGTATCTGGCCTGTCTCTCTCTCTCTTACTGTTCTAGTAGCTGGTCGTATCTGGCCTGTCTCTCTCTCTCTCTTACTGTTCTAGTAGCTGGTAGTATCTGGCCTGTCTCTCTCTCTCTTACTGTTCTAGTAGCTGGTAGTATCTGGCCTGTCTCTCTCTCTTACTGTTCTAGTAGCTGGTAGTATCTGGCCTGTCTCTCTCTCTCTTACTGTTCTAGTAGCTGGTAGTATCTGGCCTGTCTCTCTCTCTCTCTCTCTTACTGTTCTAGTAGCTGGTAGTATCTGGCCTGTCTCTCTCTCTCTTACTGTTCTAGTAGCTGGTAGTATCTGGCCTGTCTCTCTCTCTCTTACTGTTCTAGTAGCTGGTCGTATCTGGCCTGTCTCTCTCTCTCTTACTGTTCTAGTAGCTGGTAGTATCTGGCCTGTCTCTCTCTCTCTTACTGTTCTAGTAGCTGGTAGTATCTGGCCTGTCTCTCTCTCTCTCTTACTGTTCTAGTAGCTGGTAGTATCTGGCCTGTCTCTCTCCCTCTTACTGTTCTAGTAGCTGGTAGTATCTGGCCTGTCTCTCTCTCTCTTACTGTTCTAGTAGCTGGTAGTATCTGGCCTCTCTCTCTCTCTCTTACTGTTCTAGTAGCTGGTAGTATCTGGCCTGTCTCTCTCTCTCTTACTGTTCTAGTAGCTGGTAGTATCTGGCCTGTCTCTCTCTCTCTCTTACTGTTCGAGTAGCTGGTAGTAACTGGCCTGTCTCTCTCTCTCTTACTGTTCTAGTAGCTGGTAGTATCTGGCCTGTCTCTCTCTCTCTCTCTTACTGTTCTAGTAGCTGGTAGTATCTGGCCTGTCTCTCTCTCTCTCACTGTTCTAGTAGCTGGTAGTATCTGGCCTGTCTCTCTCTCTCTTACTGTTCTAGTAGCTGGTAGTATCTGGCCTGTCTCTCTCTCTCTCTTACTGTTCTAGTAGCTGGTAGTATCTGGCCTGCCTCTCTCTCTCTTACTGTTCTAGTAGCTGGTAGGATCTGGCCTGTCTCTCTCTCTCTCTTACTGTTCTAGTAGCTGGTAGTATCTGGCCTGTCTCTCTCTCTCTTACTGTTCTAGTAGCTGGTAGTATCTGGCCTGTCTCTCTCTCTCTTACTGTTCTAGTAGCTGGTAGTATCTGGCCTGTCTCTCTCTCTGTCTTACTGTTCTAGTAGCTGGTAGTATCTGGCCTGTCTCTCTCTCTCTTACTGTTCTAGTAGCTGGTAGTATCTGGCCTGTCTCTCTCTCTCTTACTGTTCTAGTAGCTGGTAGTATCTGGCCTGTCTCTCTCTCTCTTACTGTTCTAGTAGCTGGTAGTATCTGGCCTGTCTCTCTCTCTCTCTCTCTTACTGTTCTAGTAGCTGGTAGTATCTGGCCTGTCTCTCTCTCTCTTACTGTTCTAGTAGCTGGTAGTATCTGGCCTGTCTCTCTCTCTCTTACTGTTCTAGTAGCTGGTAGTATCTGGCCTGTCTCTCTCTCTCTTACTGTTCTAGTAGCTGGTAGTATCTGGCCTGTCTCTCTCTCTCTTACTGTTCTAGTAGCTGGTAGTATCTGGCCTGTCTCTCTCTCTCTCTTACTGTTCTAGTAGCTGGTAGTATCTGGCCTGTCTCTCTCTCTCTTACTGTTCTAGTAGCTGGTAGTATCTGGCCTGTCTCTCTCTCTCTTACTGTTCTAGTAGCTGGTAGTATCTGGCCTGTCTCTCTCTCTCTCTTACTGTTCTAGTAGCTGGTAGTATCTGGCCTGTCTCTCTCTCTCTTACTGTTCTAGTAGCTGGTAGTATCTGGCCTGTCTCTCTCTCTCTCTTACTGTTCTAGTAGCTGGTAGTATCTGGCCTGTCTCTCTCTCTCTTACTGTTCTAGTAGCTGGTAGTATCTGGCCTGTCTCTCTCTCTCTCTTACTGTTCTAGTAGCTGGTAGTATCTGGCCTGTCTCTCTCTCTCTCTTACTGTTCTAGTAGCTGGTAGTATCTGGCCTGTCTCTCTCTCTCTCTTACTGTTCTAGTAGCTGGTAGTATCTGGCCTGTCTCTCTCTCTCTTACTGTTCTAGTAGCTGGTAGTATCTGGCCTGTCTCTCTCTCTCTTACTGTTCTAGTAGCTGGTAGTATCTGGCCTGTCTCTCTCTCTCTTACTGTTCTAGTAGCTGGTAGTATCTGGCCTGTCTCTCTCTCTCTTACTGTTCTAGTAGCTGGTAGTATCTGGCCTGTCTCTCTCTCTCTCTTACTGTTCTAGTAGCTGGTAGTATCTGGCCTGTCTCTCTCTCTCTTACTGTTCTAGTAGCTGGTAGTATCTGGCCTGTCTCTCTCTCTCTCTTACTGTTCTAGTAGCTGGTAGTATCTGGCCTGTCTCTCTCTCTCTTACTGTTCTAGTAGCTGGTAGTATCTGGCCTGTCTCTCTCTCTCTCTTACTGTTCTAGTAGCTGGTAGTATCTGGCCTGTCTCTCTCTCTCTCTTACTGTTCTAGTAGCTGGTAGTATCTGGCCTGTCTCTCTCTCTCTCTTACTGTTCTAGTAGCTGGTAGTATCTGGCCTGTCTCTCTCTCTCTCTTACTGTTCTAGTAGCTGGTAGTATCTGGCCTGTCTCTCTCTCTCTCTTACTGTTCTAGTAGCTGGTAGTATCTGGCCTGTCTCTCTCTCTCTTACTGTTCTAGTAGCTGGTAGTATCTGGCCTGTCTCTCTCTCTCTTACTGTTCTAGTAGCTGGTAGTATCTGGCCTGTCTCTCTCTCTCTTACTGTTCTAGTAGCTGGTAGTATCTGGCCTGTCTCTCTCTCTCTTACTGTTCTAGTAGCTGGTAGTATCTGGCCTGTCTCTCTCTCTCTTACTGTTCTAGTAGCTGGTAGTATCTGGCCTGTCTCTCTCTCTCTTACTGTTCTAGTAGCTGGTAGTATCTGGCCTGTCTCTCTCTCTCTTACTGTTCTAGTAGCTGGTAGTATCTGGCCTGTCTCCCTCTCTCTTACTGTTCTAGTAGCTGGTAGTATCTGGCCTGTCTCTCTCTCTCTCTTACTGTTCTAGTAGCTGGTAGTATCTGGCCTGTCTCTCTCTCTCTTACTGTTCTAGTAGCTGGTAGTATCTGGCCTGTCTCTCTCTCTCTTACTGTTCTAGTAGCTGGTAGTATCTGGCCTGTCTCTCTCTCTCTTACTGTTCTAGTAGCTGGTAGTATCTGGCCTGTCTCTCTCTCTCTCACTGTTCTAGTAGCTGGTAGTATCTGGCCTGTCTCTCTCTCTCTCTTACTGTTCTAGTAGCTGGTAGTATCTGGCCTGTCTCTCTCTCTCTTAGTGTTCTAGTAGCTGGTCGTATCTGGCCTGTCTCTCTCTCTCTCTTACTGTTCTAGTAGCTGGTAGTATCTGGCCTGTCTCTCTCTCTCTTACTGTTCTAGTAGCTGGTAGTATCTGGCCTGTCTCTCTCTCTCTTACTGTTCTAGTAGCTGGTAGTATCTGGCCTGTCTCTCTCTCTCTTACTGTTCTAGTAGCTGGTAGTATCTGGCCTGTCTCTCTCTCTCTCTTACTGTTCTAGTAGCTGGTAGTATCTGGCCTGTCTCTCTCTCTCTCTTACTGTTCTAGTAGCTGGTCGTATCTGGCCTGTCTCTCTCTTACTGTTCTAGTAGCTGGTAGTATCTGGCCTGTCTCTCTCTCTCTCTTACTGTTCTAGTAGCTGGTCGTATCTGGCCTGTCTCTCTCTTACTGTTCTAGTAGCTGGTAGTATCTGGCCTGTCTCTCTCTCTCTTACTGTTCTAGTAGCTGGTAGTATCTGGCCTGTCTCTCTCTCTCTCTTACTGTTCTAGTAGCTGGTCGTATCTGGCCTGTCTCTCTCTTACTGTTCTAGTAGCTGGTAGTATCTGGCCTGTCTCTCTCTCTCTTACTGTTCTAGTAGCTGGTAGTATCTGGCCTGTCTCTCTCTCTCTTACTGTTCTAGTAGCTGGTAGTATCTGGCCTGTCTCTCTCTCTCTCTTACTGTTCTAGTAGCTGGTAGTATCTGGCCTGTCTCTCTCTCTCTTACTGTTCTAGTAGCTGGTCGTATCTGGCCTGTGTCTCTCTCTCTGCTGTCATCGCTCTGTCCTTCTCCAGCACTGCGTTGTCACGCGTCTCACGAAGGTTCCTAGGGGACAGAAAGAAGCAGTACAGGTCAGAATTAAAACCATGCAGAATTAACAACCAATCATCTTCATGTTGACATAGGTTGTCTCTCAAATGGTACTTATGGGTCCTGGTCAAAAGTAGTGCACTACTGAATAGGGGGCAAAAAGTAGTGCACTACTACTGAATAGGGCCAGGGCACTAAATAGGGAGTAAGGTGCATTTTTAGGGGCACTCAATCATGCAATTTGTTGAATCTTAGAATACATGTTCTGAGGAGAGTGCATTACTATATTTACAGAACAAACTCAGTGAAAGAGCCCCCCCCAGTGGACACAGCACTGTATTCAGAACAAGCAAGTGTGTTCTCTCTCTGGTCCATCTCTATAATCTCACCTGTTCTCTCTCTGGTCCATCTCTATAATCTCACCTGTTCTCTCTCTGGTCCATCTCTATAATCTCACCTGTTCTCTCTCTGGTCCATCTCTATAATCTCACCTGTTCTCTCTCTGGTCCATCTCTATAATCTCACCTGTTCTCTCTCTCTCTCTCTGGTCCATCTCTATAATCTCACCTGTTCTCTCTCTGGTCCATCTCTATAATCTCACCTGTTCTCTCTCTGGTCCATCTCTATAATCTCACCTGTTCTCTCTCTGGTCCATCTCTATAATATCACCTGTTCTCTCTCTGGTCCATCTCTATAATATCACCTGTTCTCTCTCTGGTCCATCTCTATAATCTCACCTGTTCTCTCTCTCTCTGGTCCATCTCTATAATCTCACCTGTTCTCTCTCTGGTCCATCTCTATAATCTCACCTGTTCTCTCTCTGGTCCATCTCTATAATCTCACCTGTTCTCTCTCTCTCTGGTCCATCTCTATAATCTCACCTGTTCTCTCTCTCTCTGGTCCATCTCTATAATCTCACCTGTTCTCTCTCTCTCTGGTCCATCTCTATAATCTCACAAGTTCTCTCTCTGGTCCATCTCTATAATCTCACCTGTTTTCTCTCTCTCTCTGGTCCATCTCTATAATCTCACCTGTTCTCTCTCTCTCTGGTCCATCTCTATAATCTCACCTGTTCTCTCTCTCTGGTCCATCTCTATAATCTCACCTGTTCTCTCTCTGGTCCATCTCTATAATATCACCTGTTCTCTCTCTGGTCCATCTCTATAATATCACCTGTTCTCTCTCTGGTCCATCTCTATAATCTCACCTGTTCTCTCTCTGGTCCAGCTCTATAATCTTACCTGTTCTCTCTCTCTCTGGTCCATCTCTATAATCTCACCTGTTCTCTCTCTGGTCCATCTCTATAATCTCACCTGTTCTCTCTCTCTCTGGTCCATCTCTATAATCTCACCTGTTCTCTCTTTCTCTGGTCCATCTCTATAATCTCACCTGTTCTCTCTCTCTCTGGTCCATCTCTATAATCTCACCTGTTCTCTCTCTGGTCCATCTCTATAATCTCACCTGTTCTCTCTCTGGTCCATCTCTATAATCTCACCTGTTCTCTCTCTGGTCCATCTCTATAATCTCACCTGTTCTCTCTCTCTCTCTCTGGTCCATCTCTATAATCTCACCTGTTCTCTCTCTGGTCCATCTCTATAATCTCACCTGTTCTCTCTCTGGTCCATCTCTATAATCTCACCTGTTCTCTCTCTGGTCCATCTCTATAATATCACCTGTTCTCTCTCTGGTCCATCTCTATAATATCACCTGTTCTCTCTCTGGTCCATCTCTATAATCTCACCTGTTCTCTCTCTCTCTGGTCCATCTCTATAATCTCACCTGTTCTCTCTCTGGTCCATCTCTATAATCTCACCTGTTCTCTCTCTGGTCCATCTCTATAATCTCACCTGTTCTCTCTCTCTCTGGTCCATCTCTATAATCTCACCTGTTCTCTCTCTCTCTGGTCCATCTCTATAATCTCACCTGTTCTCTCTCTCTCTGGTCCATCTCTATAATCTCACAAGTTCTCTCTCTGGTCCATCTCTATAATCTCACCTGTTTTCTCTCTCTCTCTGGTCCATCTCTATAATCTCACCTGTTCTCTCTCTCTCTGGTCCATCTCTATAATCTCACCTGTTCTCTCTCTCTGGTCCATCTCTATAATCTCACCTGTTCTCTCTCTGGTCCATCTCTATAATATCACCTGTTCTCTCTCTGGTCCATCTCTATAATATCACCTGTTCTCTCTCTGGTCCATCTCTATAATCTCACCTGTTCTCTCTCTGGTCCAGCTCTATAATCTTACCTGTTCTCTCTCTCTCTGGTCCATCTCTATAATCTCACCTGTTCTCTCTCTGGTCCATCTCTATAATCTCACCTGTTCTCTCTCTCTCTGGTCCATCTCTATAATCTCACCTGTTCTCTCTTTCTCTGGTCCATCTCTATAATCTCACCTGTTCTCTCTCTCTCTGGTCCATCTCTATAATCTCACCTGTTCTCTCTCTCTCTGGTCCATCTCTATAATCTCACCTGTTCTCTCTCTCTCTCTGGTCCATCTCTATAATCTCACCTGTTCTCTCTCTCTCTGGTCCATCTCTATAATCTCACCTGTTCTCTCTCTCTCTGGTCCATCTCTATAATCTCACCTGTTCTCTCTCTGGTCCATCTCTATAATCTCACCTGTTCTCTCTCTCTCTGGTCCATCTCTATAATCTCACCTGTTCTCCCTCTCTGGTACATCACTATAATCTCACCTGTTCTCTCTCTGGTCCATCTCTATAATCTCACCTGTTCTCTCTCTCTCTCTGGTCCATCTCTATAATCTCACCTGTTCTCTCTCTCTCTCTGGTCCATCTATATAATCTCACCTGTTCTCTCTCTCTCTGGTCCATCTCTATAATCTCACCTGTTCTCTCTCTCTCTGGTCCATCTCTATAATCTCACCAGTTCTCTCTCTCTCTGGTCCATCTCTATAATCTCACCTGTTCCCTCTCTCTCTCTGGTCCATCTCTATAATCTCACCTGTTCTCTCTCTGGTCCATCTCTATAATCTCACCTGTTCTCTCTCTGGTCCATCTCTATAATCTCACCTGTTCTCTCTCTCTCTGGTCCATCTCTATAATCTCACCTGTTCTCTCTCTGGTCCATCTCTATAATCTCACCTGTTCTCTCTCTCTCTGGTCCATCTCTATAATCTCACCTGTTCCCTCTCTCTCTCTGGTCCATCTCTATAATCTCACCTGTTCTCTCTCTCGTACATCTCCTTGGAGGTCCTCTGCAGGCTGTCGATCTCCTGGCTGGTCTTCAGACGAATGTTCTCCAGCTCCTCAGCAAGTTTATTCTCGTACTCTGTCTTGTAGTGGTCTCTGTGGAACAACCAGTATATTATATCATATTGTAGTGGTCTCTGTGGAACAACCAGTATATTATATCTTATTGGTCTCTGTGGAACAACCAGTATATCTTATTGGTCTCTGTGGAACAACCAGTATATTATATCTTATTGGTCTCTGTGGAACAACCAGTATATTATATCATATTGTAGTGGTCTCTGTGGAACAACCAGTATATTATATCATATTGTAGTGGTCTCTGTGGAACAACCAGTATATTATATCATATTGTAGTGGTCTCTGTGGAACAACCAGTATATTATATCATATTGGTCTCTGTGGAACAACCAGTATATTATATCATATTGTAATGGTCTCTGTGGAACAACCAGTATATTATATCTTATTGGTCTCTGTGGAACAACCAGTATATCTTATTGGTCTCTGTGGAACAACCAGTATATTATATCTTATTGTAGTGGTCTCTGTGGAACAACCAGTATATTATATCTTATTGGTCTCTGTGGAACAACCAGTATATTATATCATATTGTATTGGTCTCTGTGGAACAACCAGTATATTATATCTTATTGTAGTGGTCTCTGTGGAACAACCAGTATATTATATCATATTGGTCTCTGTGGAACAACCAGTATATTATATCTTATTGGTCTCTGTGGAACAACCAGTATATTATATCTTATTGGTCTCTGTGGAACAACCAGTATATTATATCTTATTGGTCTCTGTGGAACAACCAGTATATTATATCTTATTGGTCTCTGTGGAACAACCAGTATATTATATCATATTGTAGTGGTCTCTGTGGAGCAACCAGTATATTATATCATATTGGTCTCTGTGGAACAACCAGTATATCTTATTGGTCTCTGTGGAACAACCAGTATGTTATATCATATTGGTCTCTGTGGAACAACCAGTATATTATATCATATTGTAGTGGTCTCTGTGGAACAACCAGTATATTATATCATATTGGTCTCTGTGGAACAACCAGTATATCTTATTGGTCTCTGTGGAACAACCAGTATATTATATCATATTGGTCTCTGTGGAACAACCAGTATATTATATCATATTGTAGTGGTCTCTGTGGAACAACCAGTATATTATATCATATTGTAGTGGTCTCTGTGGAACAACCAGTATATTATATCATATTGTAGTGGTCTCTGTGGAACAACCAGTATATTATATCATATTGTAGTGGTCTCTGTGGAACAACCAGTATATTATATCTTATTGTATTGGTCTCTGTGGAACAACCAGTATATTCTATCTTATTGGTCTCTGTGGAACAACCAGTATATTATATCTTATTGTATTGGTCTCTGTGGAACAACCAGTATATTATATCATATTGTAATGTCTCGGAGCGGAACAGTTTTTAGATGCTAACATCAGGTCTTCATGTGGTTTACATTTTAAAGGAGGTTTATGAATTATGTTGCATAACACAGCCTAATACAAAATGAAAGCAGGTCCTTCAACCAAAACACACACTATATATACAGCAGGACGTCCTTCAACCAAAACACACACTATATATACAGCAGGACGTCCTTCAACCAAAACACACACTATATATATATACAGCAGGACGTCCTTCAACCAAAACACACACTATATATACAGCAGGACGTCCTTCAACCAAAACACACACTATATATACAGCAGGACGTCCTTCTACCAAAACACACACTATATACAGTGGGGAAAAATATTATTTAGTCAGCCAACAATTGTGCAGGTTCTCCCACTTAAAAAGATGAGAGAGGCCTGTAATTTTCATCATAGGTACACGTCAAATATGACAGACAAATAGAGAAAATAAAATCCAGAAAATCACATTGTAGGATTTTTTATTAATTTATTTGCAAATTATGGTGGAAAATAAGTATTTGGTCACCTACAAACAAGCAAGATTTCTGGCTCTCACAGACCTGTAACTTCTTCTTTAAGAGGCTCCTCTGTCCTCCACTCGTTACCTGTATTAAAGGCACCTGTTTGAACTTGTTATCAGTATAAAAGACACCTGTCCACAACCTCAAACAGTCACACTCCATACTCCACTATGGCCAAGACCAAAGAGCTGTCAAAGGACACCAGAAACAAAATTGTAGACCTGCACCAGGCTGGGAAGACTGAATCTGCAATAGGTAAGCAGCTTGGTTTGAAGAAATCAACTGTGGGAGCAATTATTAGGAAATGGAAGACATACAAGACCACTGATAATCTCCCTCGATCTGGGGCTCCACGCAAGATCTCACCCCGTGGGGTCAAAATGATCACAAGAACGGTGAGCAAAAATCCCAGAACCACACGGGGGGACCTAGTGAATGACCTGCAGAGAGCTGGGACCAAAGTAACAAAGCCTACCATCAGTAACACACTACACCGCCAGGGACTCAAATCCTGCAGTGCCAGACGTGTCCCCCTGCTTAAGCCAGTACATGTCCAGGCCCGTCTGAAGTTTGCTAGAGTGCATTTGGATGATCCAGAAGAGGATTGGGAGAATGTCATATGGTCAGATGTAACCAAAATATAACTTTTTGGTAAAAACTCAACTCGTCGTGTTTGGAGGACAAAGAATGCTGAGTTGCATCCAAAGAACACCATACCTACTGTGAAGCATCATGCTTTGGGGCTGTTTTTCTGCAAAGGGACCAGGACGACTGATCCGTGTAAAGGAAAGAATGAATGGGGCCATGTATCGTGAGATTTTGAGTGAAAACCTCCTTCCATCAGCAAGGGCATTGAAGATGAAACGTGGCTGGGTCTTTCAGCATGACAATGATCCCAAACACACCGCCCGGGCAACGAAGGAGTGGCTTCGTAAGAAGCATTTCAAGGTCCTGGAGTGGCCTAGCCAGTCTCCAGATCTCAACCCCATAGAAAATCTTTGGAGGGAGTTGAAAGTCCGTGTTGCCCAGCGACAGCCCCAAAACATCACTGCTCTAGAGGAGATCTGCATGGAGGAATGGCCCAAAATACCAGCAACAGTGTGTGAAAACCTTGTGAAGACTTACAGAAAACGTTTGACCTGTGTCATTGCCAACAAAGGGTATATAACAAAGTATTGAGAAACTTTTGTTATTGACCAAATACTTATTTTCCACCATAATTTGCAAATACATTCATAAAAAATCCTACAATGTGATTTTCTGGATTGTTTTTTCTAATTTTGTCTGTCATAGTTGACGTGTACCTATGATGAAAATTACAGGCCTCTCTCATATTTTTAAGTGGGAGAACTTGCACAATTGGTGGCTGACTAAATACTTTTTTCCCCCACTGTATATATACACAGCAGGACGTGGACACGCCTTCAAATGAGTGGATTCGCCTATTTCAGCCACACCCGTTGCTGACAGGTGTATAAAATCGAGCACACAGCCATGCAATCTCCATAGACAAACACTGGCAGTAGAATGGCCTTACTGAAGAGCTCAGTGACTTTCAACGCGGCACCGTCATAGAATGCCACCTTTCCAACAAGTCAGTTCGTCAAATTTCCGCCCTGCTAGAGCTGCCCCGGTCAACTGTAAGTGCTGTTATTGTAAAGTGGAAACGTCTAGGAGCAACAACGGCTCAGCCGCGAAGTGGTAGGACACACAAGCTCACAGAACGGGACCGCTGAGTGCTGAAGCGCGTAGCGAGTAAAAATCGTCTGTCCTCGGTTGCAACACTCGCTACCGAATTCCAAACTGCCTCTGGAAGCAACGTCAGCACAAGAACTGTTCATCGGGAGCGCCAAGAAATGGGTTTCCATGGCCAAGCAGCCGCACACAAGCCTAAGATCACCATGCACAATGCCAAGCGTTGGCTGGAGTGGTGTAAAGCTCACCGCCATTGGACTCTGGAGCAGTGGAAACGCGTTCTCTGGAGTGATGAATCACGCTTCACCATCTGGCAGTCTTATGGACTAATCTGGGTTTGGCGGAAGCCAGGAGAACGCTACCTGCCTGAATGCATAGTGCCAACTGTAAAGTTTGGTGGAGGAGGAATAATGGTCTGGGGCTGTTTTTCATGGTTCTGGCTAGGCCCCTTAGTTCCAGTGAAGGGAAATCTTAACGATACAGCATACAATGACATTCTAGACGATTCTGTGCTTTCAACTTTGTGGCAATAGTTGGGGAAGGCCTTTCCTGTTTCAGCATGACAATGCCCCCGTGTACAAAGCAAGGTCCATACAGAAATGGTTTGTCGAGATCGGTGTAGAAGAACTTGACTGGCCTGCACAGAGTCCTGACCTCAACCCCATCGAACACATTTCGGATGAATTGGAACACCGACTGTGAGCCAGGCCTAATCACCCAACATCAGTGCCCGACCTCACTAATGCTCTTGTGGCTGAATGGAAGCAAGTCCCTGCAGCAATGTTCCAACATCTAGTGGAAAGCCTTCCCAGAAGAGTGGAGGCTGTTATAGCAGCAAAGGGGGGACTAACTCCATCTGTTGGACGAGCAGATGTCCACATACTTTTGGTCAAGTAATGTATCATCAAGAAGGTTCCTAAGATGGTAAAGCACTTCTCCAGGCAGGCGTTGTGAGATCTGATCATCAGGACAGGGGACTGCAATACACACAGCTGAGCTGGAACGCACCCACAGGGCTGGCTAGCTTGGTCCAGCCCTTTGGGGGCGTTCCAGGTCGTCTGTACTGCACTCACACTGCCCAGTTTCAGGTGGTGATGGAGACCTCTTGACGGGTACCCACCTGGAAGCTATATATTTACCTTAGACATCCTCCCTGGCCCTCTGGGTTAGGATTAGGGAGGGGTACTGACATGGAAGGGTTAGGGTTAGGGAGGGGTACTGACCTAGAAGGGTTAGGGTTAGGGAGGGGTACTGACCTAGAAGGGTTAGGGAGGGGTACTGACCTAGAAGGGTTAGGGTTAGGGAGGGGTACTGACCTAGAAGGGTTAGGGTTAGGGAGGGGTACTGACCTAGAAGGGTTAGGGAGGGGTACTGACCTAGAAGGGTTAGGGAGGGGTACTGACCTAGAAGGGTTAGGGAGGGGTACTGACCTAGAAGGGTTAGGGAGGGGTACTGACCTAGAAGGGTTAGGGTTAGGGAGGGGTACTGACCTAGAAGGGTTAGGGTTAGGGAGGGGTACTGACCTAGAAGGGTTAGGGTTAGGGAGGGGTACTGACCTAGAAGGGTTAGGGAGGGGTACTGACCTAGAAGGGTTAGGGTTAGGGAGGGGTACTGACCTAGAAGGGTTAGGGTTAGGGAGGGGTACTGACCTAGAAGGGTTAGGGAGGGGTACTGACCTAGAAGGGTTAGGGAGGGGTACTGACCTAGAAGGGTTAGGGTTAGGGAGGGGTACTGACCTAGAAGGGTTAGGGTTAGGGAGGGGTACTGACCTAGAAGGGTTAGGGTTAGGGAGGGGTACTGACCTAGAAGGGTTAGGGAGGGGTACTGACCTAGAAGGGTTAGGGTTAGGGAGGGGTACTGACCTAGAAGGGTTAGGGTTAGGGAGGGGTACTGACCTAGAAGGGTTAGGGAGGGGTACTGACCTAGAAGGGTTAGGGTTAGGGAGGGGTACTGACCTAGAAGGGTTAGGGAGGGGTACTGACCTAGAAGGGTTACTGACCTGGAAGGGTTAGGGAGGGGTACTGACCTAGAAGGGTTAGGGAGGGGTACTGACCTAGAAGGGTTACTGACCTGGAAGGGTTAGGGAGGGGTACTGACCTAGAAGGGTTAGGGAGGGGTACTGACCTAGAAGGGTTAGGGTTAGGGAGGGGTACTGACCTAGAAGGGTTAGGGAGGGGTACTGACCTAGAAGGGTTAGGGAGGGGTACTGACCTAGAAGGGTTAGGGAGGGGCACTGACCTAGAAGGGTTAGGGAGGGGTACTGACCTAGAAGGGTTAGGGAGGGGTACTGACCTAGAAGGGTTAGGGAGGGGTACTGACCTGGAAGGGTTAGGGTTAGGGAGGGGTACTGACCTAGAAGGGTTAGGGAGGGGTACTGACCTAGAAGGGTTAGGGTTAGGGAGGGGTACTGACCTAGAAGGGTTAGGGTTAGGGAGGGGTACTGACCTAGAAGGGTTAGGGTTAGGGAGGGGTACTGACCTAGAAGGGTTAGGGAGGGGTACTGACCTAGAAGGGTTAGGGAGGGGTACTGACCTAGAAGGGTTAGGGAGGGGTACTGAATTAAAAGGGTTAGGGTTAGGGAGGGGTACTGACCTGGAAGGGTTAGGGAGGGGTACTGACCTAGAAGGGTTAGAGTTAAGGAGGGGTACTGACCTAGAAGGGTTAGGGAGGGGTACTGACCTAGAAGGGTTAGGGTTAGGGGGGGGTACTGACCTAGAAGGGTTAGGGAGGGGTACTGACCTAGAAGGGTTAGAGTTAAGGAGGGGTACTGACCTAGAAGGGTTAGGGAGGGGTACTGACCTAGAAGGGTTAGGGGGGGGGGGGGGGGGGGGGGGTACTGACCTAGAAGGGTTAGGGAGTGGTACTGACCTAGAAGGGTTAGGGTTAGGGAGGGGTACTGACCTGGAAGGGTTACGGTTAGGGAGGGGTACCGACCTAGAAGGGTTAGGGAGGGGTGCTGACCTAGAAGGGTTAGGGAGGGGTACTGACCTAGAAGGGTTAGGGAGGGGTACTGACCTAGAAGGGTTAGGGAGGGGTACTGACCTAGAAGGGTTAGGGAGGGGTACTGACCTAGAAGGGTTAGGGAGGGGTACTGACCTAGAATGGTTAGGGAGGGGTACTGACCTAGAAGGGTTAGGGTTAGGGAGGGGTACTGACCTAGAAGGGTTAGGGAGGGGTACTGACCTAGAAGGGTTAGGGAGGGGTACTGACCTAGAAGGGTTAGGGTTAGGGAGGGGTACTGACCTAGAAGGGTTAGGGTTAGGGAGGGGTACTGACCTGGAAGGGTTAGGGAGGGGTACTGACCTAGAAGGGTTAGGGAGGGGTACTGACCTAGAAGGGTTAGGGAGGGGTACTGACCTAGAAGGGTTAGGGAGGGGTACTGACCTAGAAGGGTTAGGGTTAGGGAGGGGTACTGACCTAGAAGGGTTAGGGAGGGGTACTGACCTAGAAGGGTTAGGGAGGGGTACTGACCTGGAAGCTACGTATTTGTCGTAGACCTCCTCCCTGGCCCTCTGGGTGTCGTCCAGCTGGGTGTGCAGCCTCTCTAAGCGGTCCTCCTGGTGGGCACAGCGGACATTCAGCTCCATGCTCTGTCTGTGAAGATACTCCTTATCCTTCTGGAGGAGGGTCACTGACTGCTGCAGAGTAGACACCTGGAGGACAGAGGGGTTAGGGTTAGGGAGGTGGTCTATCCTTCTGGAGGAGGGGTACTGACAGCTGCAGAGTAGACACCTGGAGGACAGAGGGGTTAGGGTTAGGGAGGTGGTCTATCCTTCTGGAGGAGGGGCACTGACTGCTGCAGAGTAGACACCTGGAGGACAGAGGGGTTAGGGTTAGGGAGGTGGTCTATCCTTCTGGAGGAGGGGCACTGACTGCTGCAGAGTAGACACCTGGAGGACAGAGGGGTTAGGGTTAGGAAGGTGGTCTATCCTTCTGGAGGAGGGGCACTGACACCTGGAGGACAGAGGGGTTAGGGTTAGGGAGGTGGTCTATCCTTCTGGAGGAGGGGCACTGACAGCTGCAGAGCAGACACCTGGAGGACAGAGGGGTTAGGGAGGTGGTCTATCCTTCTGGAGGAGGGGCACTGACAGCTGCAGAGTAGACACCTGGAGGACAGAGGGGTTAGGGAGGTGGTCTATCCTTCTGGAGGAGGGGTACTGACAGCTGCAGAGTAGACACCTGGAGGACAGAGGGGTTAGGGAGGTGGTCTATCCTTCTGGAGGAGGGGTACTGACAGCTGCAGAGTAGACACCTGGAGGACAGAGGGGTTAGGGTTAGGGAGGTGGTCTATCCTTCTGGAGGAGGGGCACTGACAGCTGCAGAGTAGACACCTGGAGGACAGAGGGGTTAGGGAGGTGGTCTATCCTTCTGGAGGAGGGGCACTGACAGCTGCAGAGTAGACACCTGGAGGACAGAGGGGTTAGGGAGGTGGTCTATCCTTCTGGAGGAGGGGTACTGACAGCTGCAGAGTAGACACCTGGAGGACAGAGGGGTTAGGGTTAGGGAGGTGGTCTATCCTTCTGGAGGAGGGGTACTGACAGCTGCAGAGTAGACACCTGGAGGACATAGGGGTTAGGGAGGTGGTCTATCCTTCTGGAGGAGGGGTACTGACAGCTGCAGAGTAGACACCTGGAGGACAGAGGGGTTAGGGTTAGGGAGGTGGTCTATCCTTCTGGAGGAGGGGCACTGACAGCTGCAGAGTAGACACCTGGAGGACAGAGGGGTTAGGGAGGTGGTCTATCCTTCTGGAGGAGGGGTACTGACAGCTGCAGAGTAGACACCTGGAGGACAGAGGGGTTAGGGAGGTGGTCTATCCTTCTGGAGGAGGGGTACTGACAGCTGCAGAGTAGACACCTGGAGGACAGAGGGGTTAGGGAGGTGGTCTATCCTTCTGGAGGAGGGGCACTGACAGCTGCAGAGTAGACACCTGGAGGACAGAGGGGTTAGGGAGGTGGTCTATCCTTCTGGAGGAGGGGTACTGACAGCTGCAGAGTAGACACCTGGAGGACAGAGGGGTTAGGGAGGTGGTCTATCCTTCTGGAGGAGGGGCACTGACAGCTGCAGAGTAGAAACCTGGAGGACAGAGGGGTTAGGGAGGTGGTCTATCCTTCTGGAGGAGGGGTACTGACAGCTGCAGAGTAGACACCTGGAGGACAGAGGGGTTAGGGTTAGGGAGGTGGTCTATCCTTCTGGAGGAGGGGCACTGACACCTGGAGGACATTTTCCATGACATGTTGTCCTTTAGCAGATGCTCTAATGCAGAGGGACCTCCAGCCAGTACCTTCCACTAAGGGGAGGTGAGACAAAAGCAACGGTAAGGTGCTGGGTAGCAGGTAGTAATCCAGGCTGGCGTCTAACCTCTTCACTCAGTTCGTTCCTCTCCCTGGTCTGGACGTTATGGTCGTTCTCCAACAGCTCCAGTCTCCTCCTCAACTCTCTCACCTCACACTCAAACGCGTCACGCTCACTGGAAAGGAAGGAGGGGAGGGAGGGAGGGAGGGAGGGAGGGAGGGAGGGAGGGAGGGAAAACATTTGTCGAGTCAAATAGTCAATTTTTTTGCCAAATCATTCTCCAGACATTTGATCTGACAAGGATACTTCATCAAAACAGAGGTGATCTTTCCTCTCCCTCACCGTTTGACGTTAGCGTAGTTGTCCCGTTTGTAGTCTCCCTCCCGGATCAGCTGTTTAGTGTCAGCCAGCTCAAGAGTTAGTCTCTGGCTCCTGATCTCCACCTCTGACCTCAACCTCCGCTCCTCCTCATAACTCTACCCAACAGAAGAAGAAGAGGGGGGTTGGGCAGTACAATCAGATGGGACCAATGCTGTTCCGTCACAAACAAAATCCCTCTTAAACAGGCGGAGCTTCAGAACCAAACCGGCCGGCCGTAACCGTGCCTGAGACCTGAAGACCGGCGGAGCTTCAGAACCAAACCGGCCGGCCGTAACCGTGCCTGAGACCTGAAGACCGGCGGAGCTTCAGAACCAAACCGGCCGGCCGTAACCGTGCCTGAGACCTGAAGACCGGCGGAGCTTCAGAACCAAACCGGCCGGCCGTAACCGTGCCTGAGACCTGAAGACCTGCGTTAGCTCCTTGAGATTTAGCCTAGCCTTGTGCTTAGCGGGCTAACAGTCTCTTGTGATTCACAGGTCCAGTACAGTGCCTCCATGAAGGCTTTAATCTGTCCTCTGTGTACCTTCATGAAAGCTTTAATCTGTCCTCTGTCGTGTGTGTGTATGTGTGTGTGTGTGTGTGTGTGTGTGTGTGTATGTGTGTGTGTGTGTGTGTGTGTGTACCTCCATCAGGGCTGTGATCTGAGTCCTGTGTGTGTCCAGGTCGTCTGCCAGGCTGGTCTTCTTGACATGGAGCTCAGAGAGCTGGGCTTTGAGAGGACTCACCACCTCATAGAAACACACCTGGAACAACAACGCATTAACACCATATTAACACAACACACAGCATTAACACAACACACAACATTAACACAACACACAACATTAACACAACACACAACATTGACACAACACACAGCATTAACACAACACACAACATTGACACAACACACAGCATTAACACAACACACAGCATTAACACAACACACATCATTAACACAGCATTAACAACACACAGCATTAACACCACACTCATTAACAACACACAGCATTAACAACACACAGCATTAACACAACACTCATTAACAACACACAGCATTAACACAACACATCCATCCAAATGGCCCAGTTGTAGCTACACCTAAAGAAGATCCTTTCTCCAGCTAGACTGGTCACATCTGGAATAAGAAGCCAAGTGCCAGTTCCCCTCATGGCCCCCAGCTCTCCCTCCTCATTCCTCCTCCTCCTCCTCCTCCTCTTCCTCCTCCCCCCAGATCTCACCGCTACGTATTCAGGGATAGATAGTTTCTCCTCCCTCCTCATTCCTCCTCTTCCTCCTCCCCCCAGATCTCACCGCTACGTATTCAGGGATAGATAGTTTCTCCTCCCTCCTCCTCCTCCTCCTCCTCCTCCTCCCCCCAGTTCTCACCGCTACGTATTCAGGGAAAAATAGTTTCTCCTCCCTCCTCCTTCCTCCTCCTCCTCCCCCCAGATCTCACCGCTACGTATTCAGGGATAGATAGTTTCTCCTCCCTCCTCATTCCTCCTCCTCCTCCTCCCCCCAGATCTCACCGCTACGTATTCAGGGATAGATAGTTTCTCCTCCCTCCTCATTCCTCCTCCTCCTCCTCCCCCCAGATCTCACCGCTACGTATTCAGGGATAGATAGTTTCTCCTCCCTCCTCCTCCCCCCAGATCTCACCGCTACGTATTCAGGGATAGATAGTTTCTCCTCCCTCCTCCCTCCTCCTCCCCCCAGATCTCACCGCTACGTATTCAGGGATAGATAGTTTCTCCTCCCTCCTCATTCCTCCTCCTCCTCCCCCCAGTTCTCACCGCTACGTATTCAGGGATAGATAGTTTCTCCTCCCTCCTCATTCCTCCTCCTCCTCCTCCCCCCAGATCTCACCGCTACGTATTCAGGGATAGATAGTTTCTCCTCCCTCCTCCCTCCTCCTCCCCCCAGATCTCACCGCTACGTATTCAGGGATAGATAGTTTCTCCTCCCTCCTCATTCCTCCTCCTCCTCCCCCCAGTTCTCACCGCTACGTATTCAGGGATAGATAGTTTCTCCTCCCTCCTCATTCCTCCTCCTCCTCCTCCCCCCAGATCTCACCGCTACGTATTCAGGGATAGATAGTTTCTCCTCCCTCCTTCTCCTCCTCCTCCCCCCAGATCTCACCGCTACGTATTCAGGGATAGATAGTTTCTCCTCTGGGATGTCTCGGAGCTCCTTGTATTTGTCCTCAGTGAGCTCCAGGTCCCTGAGGCTGCGTCGGAGGTCTCCGGCCTTGTCACACAGCTGTCTGTTGGTCTCCTCAAGCTGCTTCTGTCTCAGTAGGATCCCGTCCATCTCCTGCTTCCTCAGAGCCTGCTGCTTCCTACAGGACAGACAGACAGAGAACCACACTGACTTGAGGCTAATAGAAAAAGGAGTGCTCCTTCCATGGCTGCTTGGAGGAACATCTCCCAATCCTTTAGAGTCTGGCTTCAGCAAGGTGATCATGTGTTGACCTACGACCAGTCCGACTGATCAGAGGGAATCTATCAAATCCGCCATATTATTATGGCCAAGGCTAAGGTAAGTCATGGCCTCAGCTCTGTTTGTACCTGCTCTCATCCTGGGTGAGTTGCAGCTGGCTGTCCATATTATTATGGCTAAGGCTAAGGTAAGTCATGGCCTCAGCTCTGTTTGTACCTGCTCTCATCCTGGGTGAGTTGCAGCTGGCTGTCCATATTATTATGGCTAAGGCTAAGGTAAGTCATGGCCTCAGCTCTGTTTGTACCTGCTCTCATCCTGGGTGAGTTGCAGCTGGCTGTCCATATTATTATGGCTAAGGCTAAGGTAAGTCATGGCCTCAGCTCTGTTTGTACCTGCTCTCATCCTGGGTGAGTTGCAGCTGGCTGTCCATATTATTATGGCTAAGGCTAAGGTAAGTCATGGCCTCAGCTCTGTTTGTACCTGCTCTCATCCTGGGTGAGTTGCAGCTGGCTGTCCATATTATTATGGCTAAGGCTAAGGTAAGTCATGGCCTCAGCTCTGTTTGTACCTGCTCTCATCCTGGGTGAGTTGCAGCTGGCTGTCCATATTATTATGGCTAAGGCTAAGGTAAGTCATGGCCTCAGCTCTGTTTGTACCTGCTCTCATCCTGGGTGAGTTGCAGCTGGCTGTCCATATTATTATGGCTAAGGCTAAGGTAAGTCATGGCCTCAGCTCTGTTTGTACCTGCTCTCATCCTGGGTGAGTTGCAGCTGGCTGTCCATATTATTATGGATAAGGCTAAGGTAAGTCATGGCCTCAGCTCTGTTTGTACCTGCTCTCATCCTGGGTGAGTTGCAGCTGGCTGTCCATATTATTATGGCTAAGGCTAAGGCAAGTCATGGCCTCAGCTCTGTTTGTACCTGCTCTCATCCTGGGTGAGTTGCAGCTGGCTGTCCAGTCTCAGGACCAGGATCTGTTTCTGGTGCAGGGCATCATTCAGCCTTTCCTCCAGCTCCTCCGTCTGGGAAGGAGAAGAGAGCACAGTCCATGAAAACCATTAGAGTGACACACAGGTGTGTCCCGAATGGACCCCTTTTATCTTTCCTATATAGGGCACTACTTTAGCTAGGCAGGGAAAACCCATTTTGGTAAGATAACTACCCGTATTTTCCGCACTATAAGGCGCACTTAAAAGCCTTTAATTTTCTCAATAAACGACAGTGCGCCTTATAATCCGGAGCGCTTTATATATGGATCAATTGGTTAATTCATACTGGTTGTACACGGCGCTCAAGGCGCTCTGTCAAAATGCTTCATTATGAAAAAACAATAAAAAACAATTTAATAATAATGAAATGTTTCAGTACGACTTTGATATTCCCGTGAACCGCACTGTGGAGAAAACGGGGACCAGTACGGTGTCTGTACGCACCACAGGGGAATGAGAAGTCATCCTTCACTGTAGTTCTCGCCTGCCAGGCTAATGGCCAGAAACTTCCACCCATGGTTATTTTCAAGAGGAAGACCTTGCCAAAAGAAAACTTTCCAGCCGGCGTCGCCATCAAAGCTAGCCCGAAGGGATGGATGGATGAGGAAAAGATGAGTGAGTGGCTGAGAGAAATTTACGTCAAGAGACCGGGTGGCTTTTTCCCACACAGCTCCGTCCCTATTGATCTACGACTACATGCGCGCCCATATCACCGATGCTGTCAAAAAAACAAAGTGAAGCAAACTCATTCGGAGCTTGCCGTCATTTCCGGGTGGATTCACTAAAGAACTCCAGCCGCTAGATATTGGTGTCAACAGGGCGTTCAAAGCTAGACTGCGAGCTGCGTGGGAGCAGTGGATGACAGAAGGCGAACGCACGTTCACCAAGACGGGGAGACAGCGCCGGGCGACATACGCCACTATCTGCCAATGGATCGTGGATGCCTGGGCTGATATATCGGTCTCAACTGTGGTCCAGGCTTTTCACGAAGGCAGGAATAATCTCTGAACTGCCAGGCAACAGCAGCGACACTGACTCGGATAATGACGAGAGGGAGCCGGGAAGGTTGGATGCCGTAGTCACCCAACTGTTCAATTCGGACACTGAAGAAGAAGAATGAAGAATTCGAGGGATTCGTGGACGGGGAATGAACTGAAAAAGTGAGCTTTACGTGTTATACGTCAACTGAACAATGTTGAGTTATGCACTAACGTTTGATTTAGTGGTATCAGACTGTTTCTTTTACTACGTGTTTACTGAAGCAGGGAAAAAATTCCCCTCCACGTTTGGGGAGAAGAATGAGCAAGGCTGGGAGATATTGTTAATATGCACATTAACGTTTGAACAACGTTACCATGGGAGTGAACAGAGTTGTCAGAACGCTTAATAAAGTTAGACTTTATCTGACTGTTTTGTTGACATTCCCTTTAGCACAGCTCCATCTAGTGGATGCATAACGCAACCCCAGTCAAACGTTTGACTGCAGTCTCTTCTATTCTATGCGCCTTATAATCCGGTGCGCCCTATATATGAAAACAGTTCTAAAATAGGCCATTCATTGAAGGTGCGCCTTTTAGTGCGGAAAATACGGTAATGCAAATTATACTGGGTCTGGAAAATGTATATAGGTTCAGAACTTTTGTGAAACAGCACAGTTAAAAATATATGCCAAATAGAAATGAAAAGCGGATGGTGTTCAGCGATAGATGGGAGGGGTTGAGGGGAGCTGAAGGATGGGACTAAAAACATATTATAAGAGTGTGCAAAGCTGTCATCAAGGCAAACTGTGGCTTTTTTGGTTACTACATGATTCCATATGTGTTATTTCATAGTTTTGATGTCTTCACTATTATTCTACAATGTAGAAAATAGTAAAAATAAAGAAAAAACCTTGAATGAGTAGGTGTGTCCAAACTTTTGACTTGTACTGTGTATATATATATATATATATATATATATATATATATATATATATATATATATGGGGGATTGGAAATGCAGACAATTACATTGATGGAAGCTACAATCTACCCGCAATCTTGAAGCTGATCTACCGCCTACATTTTTTTTTTTTTTTAAGGTGTGCGTATATATATATATATCTTCTTTATTTATTTAGGCCGTATATACAGTGGGGAAAAAAAGTATTTAGTCAGCCACCAATTGTGCAAGTTCTCCCACTTAAAAAGATGAGAGAGGCCTGTAATTTTCATCATAGGTACACGTCAACTATGACAGACAAAATGAGAGAAAAAAATTCCAGAAAATCACATTGTAGGATTTTTTATGAATTTATTTGCAAATGATGGTGGAAAATAAGTATTTGGTCAATAACAAACGTTTCTCAATACTTTGTTATATACCCTTTGTTGGCAATGACACAGGTCAAACGTTTTCTGTAAGTCTTCACAAGTTTTTCACACACTGTTGCTGGTATTTTGGCCCATTCCTCCATGCAGATCTCCTCTAGAGCAGTGATGTTTTGGGGCTGTCGCTGGGCAACACGGACTTTCAACTCCCTCCAAAGATTTTCTATGGGGTTGAGATCTGGAGACTGGCTAGGCCACTCCAGGACCTTGAAATGCTTCTTACGAAGCCACTCCTTCGTTGCCCGGGCGGTGTGTTTGGGATCATTGTCATGCTGAAAGACCCAGCCACGTTTCATCTTCAATGCCCTTGCTGATGGAAGGAGGTTTTCACTCAAAATCTCACGATACATGGCCCCATTCATTCTTTCCTTTACACGGATCAGTCGTCCTGGTCCCTTTGCAGAAAAACAGCCCCAAAGCATGATGTTTCCACCCCCATGCTTCACAGTAGGTATGGTGTTCTTTGGATGCAACTCAGCATTCTTTGTCCTCCAAACACGACGAGTTGAGTTTTTACCAAAACGTTCTATTTTGGTTTCATCTGACCATATGACATTCTCCCAATCCTCTTCTGGATCATCCAAATGCACTCTAGCAAACTTCAGACGGGCCTGGACATGTACTGGCTTAAGCAGGGGGACACGTCTGGCACTGCAGGATTTGAGTCCCTGGCGGCGTAGTGTGTTACTGATGGTAGGCTTTGTTACTTTGGTCCCAGCTCTCTGCAGGTCATTCACTAGGTCCCCCCATGTGGTTCTGGGATTTTTGCTCACGGTTCTTGTGATCATTTTGACCCCACGGGGTGAGATCTTGCGTGGAGCCCCAGATCGAGGGAGATTATCAGTGGTCTTGTATGTCTTCCATTTCCTAATAATTACTCCCACAGTTGATTTCTTCAAACCAAGCTGCTTACCTATTGCAGATTCAGTCTTCCCAGCCTGGTGCAGGTCTACAATTTTGTTTCTGGTGTCCTTTGACAGCTCTTTGGTCTTGGCCATAGTGCAGTTTGGAGTGTGACTGTTTGAGGTTGTGGACAGGTGTCTTTTATACTGATAAACAAGTTCAAACAGGTGCCATTAATACAGGTAACGAGTGGAGGACAGACAAGCCTCTTAAAGAAGAAGTTACAGGTCTGTGAGAGCCAGAAATCTTGCTTTTTTGTAGGTGACCAAATACTTATTTTCCACCATAATTTGCAAATAAATTCATAAAAAATCCTACAATGTGATCTTCTGGAAAAAAAAATCGCTGTCTGTCATAGTTGACGTGTACCTATGATGTAAATTACAGGCCTCTCTCATCTTTTTAAGTGGGAGAACTTGCACAATTGGTGGCTGACTATGTGATTTGCTGCACAGACCGCCGCTGCCAACCTCTCGCCCCACAGTTTGGGAACCACTGCGCTAGACTAGTGTCCATGGGGTCTGTGCAGCAAATCACATTTTATTTGTCACATGCTTCGTCGACAACAGGTGTAGACTAACAGTGAAATGCTTACTTACGGCTCCTTTTCCAACAATGCAAAGTTAAAGATAACAGGCTGAACGTTTGACGTCCAGACTTTAGGGCCCTCTGGTCATAAGTAGTGCACTATTCGAATAGGGTGCCAGCTGAGAAGCAACCCCACATGTATGCTGATGTGAAGGATTGGTAGCTAGTTACCTAGCTAGAACATATTGGAGATCCTAGCTCTAACTACCTTAGTCAAGTGGTCCACTTTCATGTTATCTATGATGAGGTTTTTCTGCGACATCTCTATTTTCAACAGCTGAATGTTGTGCAGTAGCTCTTTCCTTTCGATGAGCTGCCGAGTGACTTTCTGGGCCCCGGTCCCGTCTCGTTCGTCCGACGATGAGATGTCTTCGGTGGGCACCGTGGTCTCCAGACTGAATTCTTCCGACTCCTCTAGCGAGCTGGAGATGTTCACCGACGGGTTTTTCTGCTTCTTCGGAGGCATCTTGTAGCTAGATAGGTACCTCGGTTTTTGTCAAGCAAGTAAGGGATCTGCTTTTGCCAGGTAACTAACGTTACTAGCATACAACTTTAGTATTACCGAAGATTAAGGATTAGCGAACTCAAAGAGTTCAAGGACATCAAGGCGTTAGCCTAGCTGACATTAACTAGCTAGTTGCATGATTGGACTAGCTAGTTAACGTCGACTGTTGCACCATATATACTGGTAACTAACTCCTTATATATGTGGTTGCACTAACTGTTAGCTACAGTGCTATAGTACATAACATAGTTAGCTAGCTAACGTCGACTGTTGCACCATATATACTGGTAACTAAGTCCTTATATATGTGGTTGCACTAACTGTTAGCTACAGTGCTATAGTACATAACATAGTTAGCAAGCTACTGTTGGTTAAAGTTCACTGTCCAACAGGTAGCTTCCTATCTAGCTGGCTAATTCCGTACAAATTATTCATTTTTTTGTCATATCCATCAATTCAATGGGGTTTAGCATTTCCCACTTCTATTCGCGAACTAAAATGTAAATGTAAACAACCCGAAATGTTTGGTGGTCGCTGTTTTAATAATTTCAACGGTCCCGCTCCGAAACCATAGAAACCGCCACCAGCAGATCACAACAAACAAACGGAAGTGACATCAGAGTCACGTACATCTTTTTGCGACCGCATCTTCTTCTTCTTCGAGGTTTTATTGGCGGACTACATCCAAATATGGTGTATTGCCACCACCTACTGGGTGGGGTGAAAACAGAAACTTTAACCACTAAAAATATAATAATAATAATACAAAAAAACTAAATATGAATCAACCCTAATCAGGCTCTGGGGCCCGAGAGGTTGGTACACTACTCCGTGTAGCTCTTCAGATGTTAAATATTTTAATCCCAGAAATAGTTCAGCTGCATTAACAATGATATCGATCTTTCTGGACTTACTTTCAACTTGTGCAGTTCCGTTTACCACCATTGCTATAAATGACACAAATCCCACCTACTTCACATGAAGGATTTCTGGGTCCTGCTGTTGATTCTCAGGCTGTGGTGTAGGCAGACCGTTCTTCACTACCGCCGGACCTTCAAATATACTCACTCTTTCCACCCTTTTGACAGCCTCCGCATAGGAGACTCTCAACTGCCCTGATTTGAGCAACCTCGGTCTCTTTCACCCTAGTCGGGCACTCCAATGATTGCGCTTCATGCTCCCCATCACAGTTGCAACATGTTGCTCCTTGTCTATTGTCTTCTAATAGACATTTAACGTCTCCTTCATAGCGGTCATTCCCTCACATCCCACATCCCGGCTTCTCTGTCTGCAGACACTTCTTACATGTCCAAACATTTTACAGAAAGAACATTGCAAAGGCCTATTTACAAAAGCTCTAACAGTACACATATCCCAGTTGCACTCGAGTCGGGAGAGACTCCCCGTCAAAAAAACAGTAGAACAGACAAACTTCTTCTTCTTTTTGCCATTAACCATACGATTCATTCTACAGACATCGACCACTCCTGGAATGTCCTTCAATAAAGCAAATGTCAACAACATCCTCCGAGACTCCAGAAATTACTCCCTTGACAGGTGCCCTGCTCCGTAGCTCAAAGCATGATACATTATATCCATCAACTTGTTTGATATCCAACAGACATTTCTTCTGTTCCTCAGAAACTTTACCCAATGCTTTTTCCATCATTTTGGATGTTTTGAACGGGGTTCCACAAGTCAGGCATATGCCTCTCTTTCAAATCAAATCACATTTTATTGGTCACATACACATATTTTATTTATTGTTTTTATTATTGCAACAATAATACCAATATTACACATCAATACAGGGACATTCATGTGAATACAATACATTTAAATGTGACAAGGCAATGAGAAATTAACATACATTCAGAGAAATTACTTCTAATAATTTGTCCAACTTTTTAAGTTACACAAGTTTGAGGGATTTATTAAATTGTAACAGTTCAATTAAAGAAACTGTCGTATATGATGAATGGTGGCAATTATCGCTGTCAACAAAGAGTTCGCCATACTGCATCGTGTTAGAGGCTTTTATTAAAATCACGAATTTACAGCATAGATACAGACTCGCGATGTCCGGAGAACGGCTCCCAGATTGTTATGGCCGTTCTGCCGTCTCATCGTTTAACCCCTATTTATAAACAATGCAAAGGGAGGGGCTACTCCCTCTTCTGGCCAATCACCAGTCTCCCCTCGGGCGTCACCCTCCAAGCGGCACATTTCAAATAACATCATAAAACATCCCCCCTTTGGCCTGAACAACCAACATTCCATTTCGTCATGAAAAACATTTAACAAAGGCATAATCTTCAGATACGATATTCCCCCCTTTCGAGACGAAATAAACGTCTCGAAAACAAACAGAATAAGATTATGACTATTAACCATTTATCTCATTGAATATTCTTAACCTTAAACCCAAAAACATTCTCCTCTAGAGTGTAAATACCTTTCTATGAAATACCTGTTTATGAAGTGTGAATCCATTACTATGACATATGAAGAAATCTCTATGAAGTATGAACACATTACTATGAATTATGAATAAATCTCTATGGAGTGTGAGAGCGAAAAACTGTCCAGCAGCCATCCATCCATATCAATCAAGACAGTAAAATTCTCTCACGGTCCCTCTGCCCCAGGCAACCACCGTCGGTACTCCAGATAACCTCATTAACCATGTAAATACATTTGAAACTATGATGCCATTAAATACACATGTTTCCCCTGCAAACAAAATCCTATCCAGAAACATCCACTCTCAGGCTGGTCAACCCATAGGACCTGAAAGGGAATCTCTCCCTGCTTAAACGTCCTTTCCCTAAACCCCATCGAAATAAACAAAAGCATCTAAGATCCTCATCTGCATTCAATAACATCAAACATCATTCTACTAAAATCAATACCTAAGAATATGACACAATTATGTATTACACATCAAATATGTCTATATTTCATTGCCAACACTGGAATGTAGTCCACTACACTTCATCTCCCTGAAGTGTCCTCTTCCAATGGACTTGTTGATGATGGAATCAGCCACACCCTCCTTGTTTCATCTCCTCCAGTCATATTGTCCCTTCATATTGTCTTTGTTTGAGTATTCCAATCTCCACATGTTCTCCCAAATGCTTCTGGAATGACAAGAAAATAAACGACCAAACAGTATCCTTTGCAAAACAACCACTTTCAAATTAAACATCAACATCAATTTAAGAATATAAAAATGACCTATAAATGATGTATGAATCACATTAACCTATCCCCCCCTTGATTCATAAATCATACTAAAATCATACTAAAAAAAAATGTTTTCCTTGAAACAATAAAAATAAAATGATCAAATAATCAAAAAGGATATTTATCCATTCAGTAGTCCATCTAGACCCCCTCGTCCGTCTTTATCCAGATCAGGAACAGTCCACACCGGCATCTGAGTGTTGTCTCCAGGCACCACTTCTCCAACCTATCTCAATCTCATAACTTTCTCAAAAGTCAGTACAAACATCACACAGTGTTATCAAAGCTTAAACTAGAATCTGACCCATCACTGCCCCTACTGGCCTAATTGATCTTGCATCCTCTCAGATCCCCCAAACACATCCCTTATAATCATCTATAACCCCAGTGATATTATCTGAACTATCTGGACTCAAAGTATAACTAATATTTATCAATATTATCTTCCCAAATGTTACACCATACCATGAATAAAGTCCCTCCTTCTCCCTTAAACTTATTCTTCAATGATAGGCTTGAAGACTATGACATGTCACCATGTCACCCTTTTACCCCTAGAGTTAGCTGTGTTCAATGCTATCCCTCTTCTAATGGTAAAACCTCATATGGAAGCTTCAACGTTGACATGTAACCAAATCCTGTTAATTCATAATGTAAGAATATACATTTTATCATCACAAACCCACCAAATATCTCCAATTCCCCATAGTCATAGGCAAAAGCTAATCTTTTAACCATCAAAGTCCTGCTCTTCTTACTCCCTGGTATATTAAAAAGTAACCTATTATTTGTCATTACTACCCTTAAGGTCATACTTATCCAAAGTTATCATATAACATCCCAATCTGATCTTCCCATAAACACACCCTTTACCTCATATGTTTTATTAGAACAAAAACAACTTTTAGCCCTCAATATTTCACCTGAATATTTCAGGTTTCCACTGTTACCTGATTTTACTTTCCATCTAACAATTCCCATGGGGTAATCCATTCACCCAAGAACCCTTAAACCCTACTGTTCTGACAACTACATTATTTTATCTGTTAATGACTGTTGCCGATACCACAGTCATGACAAAGCATAACCCTGACCCACACCTGCCAGAGGCCGCGCGACCGTCTAACACGTTTTGGGCTGGCATCCCCAACAGACATCAACCCTCAAGATTCCTCACTGATTCTTACAGAATGAGTTAATCTATCTCTAATTTCCACAACAGAGGAACGAGCAGCACTGATCAGATGCCCCCCCCCCTCTGTCATCAAAATCAAAAGACCTCATCCTGCAACTTCCATGATGAATCTCTCTTCTCCATTTCAGATTAATCTATATTGCTCTCTACTACTATCTGCTCTACTTTTTTAACCCTATTCGTAGTAACCTAAACCCCTGAGTCTCTCTTGCTGCCTCCTTTAATTTCAGAAAAGTTGTTGTCGGTATCATACTCCTATATTTGCTATTGCCATAGTATCATTAATCCCTTCCAAAGTTACCATTAACGTCGTTGATTTAGTTGATGAATTAAAACCCTTAATTCCCTCTAGTGGGAAACTACCAACATCCTATTCGATTATTCCCTGTTGGAGTGACTACTGTAATAAACTTATCCTTAACTCCCTCTGTGACTGTGGAAAGTTTTACAGACTTCAAATCTTCCATTATAAGCATCACCTTACAAATTACATAGCCCTTTAACCAATCATTCCTAACCGGAACAAATTCTAATGCTTGCACTAGATAAGTACACATATATTCTCCCTAACCTTTCTCTATAATATTACGCAACATAAGTGAACAGTCACTCCTAACCCTATTCCAAACTATACCTCCTTCTACTCCTGGTCCTCATAACAATACTTATTCTCCATAATTATCTCTCCATATGGGAGAAACGTCCCCATCCTAAACCCTAATAAGTATTTTTCCCCCTAAAATTGGTTCTGTATTGGTTCCCTTATAATCAAATGCAATCTATTTATGACTTTAATACCTATCAATGTTGAAAGAGTTAAATTGCTTCTCCCTGTTGTTCTAATAGACTGAAGTGTTAATGTCCTTATTTACTCCTAGTTTTCCCCCAAGACTTTGAACTCTTTCCTTGTACTTCCATCCATCCCCCCTAGTGTCACTTTTTCCCCCTTTCAGTTCTACCTCTAAACTTTAAACCTTCTGATTATAACAAAAGGTACACCTATAATGACCTTGATCTCCCTATTCTAAAGTGTCATTCATTACGGTTCTCTCTCTCTCTTACTACTAACGTTAAAACTTAGCTTACTGTCTCAGAGTTCCTTCACCCCTAGTTCTCTTAACTTATTTTAATCTAATCTTTTCTCCCATAACATTTAAAACCTTTTCCCCTGACTTATTGACAAAATCTCTTACCACCAACTTTTAGAATATGTGATTGGGAAAGTTCCCCACCTGCTTCTGACTCATTACACACAGACTTGGCAAAACCGACTAAACACCTTTTAGCCTAACCTCAAATCTCTTAGTGTAAGAATGTAACCCAAAATAACAGTCACCCCTATTAAGTTTTTTCCCAGACAGATTGTCTAACAGGCAATCTAATACATTATCATCCTTCCTATGATATTTATCTTTTAAGCAAATGACTCCCCAAAAACCCTACTTCTTAAAATAGTCTACCAGACAGTCAGTCGTCTAGTGTGCATCTTATTGTACGCTTCAATTCTCTTCCCAACACTACAATAACAGTATCTTCTAATATTAGTACTTTAAGAGTAAGTACTACCTCAAATCCCTATCCTAATTAGTTATCAATTAGTGAGATGTTTAACCTCTTTAGGCTGAACACAGATAAGTTTTCCCCTATTCACTATCACTTCTAATGGCCGGTGGTTTCAACTGTTAGCTATTTTCTCTTCTTCTCTAATCGAGGCTCTCAGCAATGCACCCCTTCCGGATATTCTCGGCACTCTAGAATATTTAGTGTTCACCTGAAGCACAGGTGATCTTCACTTGCTCGTTGATCTTCCTCTGTTTCTTCTTCTCCAATTCTGTGTCTGTCCAGAAACTGACAGTCGATATGGAACATCTGGTCCCCCCTTGACTGGTACAATTGCCTTTGATATTGTTCAGTTAAAGCTGTAACAGTGATTGTTGATTTGATTCACTCTGATTCTTCATAACCAACACTTCTTTTCTTCTTCTCCACCACCAGTTATAAGTTGTATTTGATAGAGTTTTCTTCGTCCGGTTCTTCTCGTTGTGGACCTATCAGTATTCTTCAAAAGGTTATCTTCTAAGTTCTGTCCTTGAAATATCATCTTCTTACCAGTGGCCTTTCCTTTGGCCTCACTGTATTATTCTTCTCCTTCAATTCTTGGGATTAAAAATGTTCTCCGCAGGTTCTCCTTATCTCTTCTGTATCTTCAGCGTCTCGAGCTGTTCCTCTAGCTCCCTTGCCTCTCCCAAGGTCGTCTCTTCCTCCAGGCCTGATACGCCTCGGTATATATCTCCTATTTCTTCTTTGCCAGTCATTGTAGGATAAAATCCTCTTGAACATACAACACCTTTAATCTCCAAATCTTCATCACTTTCTTCATCAGAACTCGACTCTCTTGTCTCCTTCTTCGTTCAACTTTCATCAGAGATCAAGTCTCCAGTATCCTTCTTTCCTCTCTTGCCACTTCCTTCTGATCACAGAGTCACCTACCCATGACCTCTCATCAATCACTCTCATCGTCATCCTCCTCATCTCCTTAAGTTCCCAGACATCTCGGTTTTCTTCCGTCTTCTGGATTCATCTTCATCGTTGTTTCTGCTCGTATTCGTCTTCATCTCTGATGTCATAATCACCCTGCTGGATGATGTCTTTCTGCTGAATCCATATGTGAGAAAGGTGTACTAACTTCTGCCATTAGTCTCTCCTAACACTACTCTAACCCTACTTTGATCAAAAAATGACTATTTTAATCAATTTTCCCCTATATCAAGCCCTTTATATTCCTTTATTGTGAACTATCCTATTTTAGACTATATATAACCTAAACAAATCCATTAACCATCCTGAATAATTAACCCCAATTCCTATTCCTATGTCACCAATATCAATTAGTGTTAGCTATCTTACCACAACCCATCAACTGCAAGTAAATGCAAGTTAGTCATCTTCAGACTAAAATACCCCTAAACAAAGCCTTTAACCCCTTGCTCTATTAGCTTTAATTATCATAAATTTACAGAAGAATCCTCAATCCATCCTGGATTCCCAACACATCTGTAATTAAACCCCAGTGATGCACATAGCCTCCAAAATGCAATTTTTAATGAATCAGTTTGCCACGCCTATGCGAAATGGTCACAACATCACATATCCTGTTAGGGAAAGATTTTGTAACCATAATCAGTACCAAAACCTTTTTGACTTGATCCTCTGCCACGTGACGTGATCACTTCCTGTATCTCCTCGCTCCCCCTCTCTCCTGTCTCTCATGACAAGGGATAAAGACACAAGAACAGCTTTTAGTAGTTCATGCCATCACTGAGTATTTCCAACCATTCCATATTCATTCGTTCTACATTATTCACTCTAAGACTAAACTCAGAATTAAATAGATCGCTCAAAAACCTTTTTTTATTTTAATCCGTTATTTAATTATTTAATTCAATCTATTATAATCCGTTATCCTATATTTAATGTATAAATTCAATAGGCTACAAAACAAGTTTCATCTTTAACCAATCGCAGTTTAAACTAGAATCATCATGTTAAAATTTCTCCTCTGTCTGTCTATTTTCCTTGCCGGGTAACGCCAAATGGGACCTATGACCTGTACCCCACCATTTTGTTTTGTAGGCTTAGCTCACCCTCATTTCGTAGTTTTTAGCCCCGTAAAATCAAGCGCATGCGCACATCCATTCAAGCCCATGCTTACCACACAACAGAACGATAGAATTACGCTACAGCGTCACTATTTTATACCTTATACTCACACAATTACACATAACAGAGCTCACATTTGCGTAGAACTTTCAGTTCCACCACATACAAACAAGTTTAAGAGGCTTGAATCCATCGCAGTGGACCTCTAAGGATATCCGTTAGCATGTAGCACGCAACACAATTAGCATGTAGCATTTAGCTTAGCCTAAGGTACACTGACACAAAACACAATTAGCATGTAGCATTACCATGCACCTCAGCCACCATGTAGAATGTAGCATGATTCACACTTTAGCCTTAGCAACGATGTACCACGTGGCCTGAAACAATCAAGCATTAGCCACGAGGCACCACGTGACCAAAACAATCCAGCCTTAGCCTCTAGCTAACTGCGGCCTAATACACAATCCCACATCCTGCGCTTCCCTTAACATATAACCATAACCATATCCTTGCACATAGTTACCAATGAAATATAACTCCATCATTGTCCAACGTTACCAATGAAATAACCCCATCATTGTCCAACGTTACCAATGAAATAACTCCATCATTGTCTATAGTTACCAATGAAATATAACTCCATCATTGTCCAACGTTACCAATGAAATAACTCCATCATTGTCCATAGTTACCAATGAAATAACTCCATCATTGTCCATAGTTACCAATGAAATAACTCCATCATTGTCCACAGTTACCAATGAAATAAAAATGTCTCCTACCGTTTTTCTAAATTTGTCATTGCCCATAGTTACCAATGAAATATACATTTATGCTCTAAATCCTCATTGTCTATAGTTACCAATGAAATATAAACTTATCACTCTAAATTATCCTTGTCTATAGTTACCAATGAAATAACATTTTAGCAGACTCCAGTCGACCAGCAACAACGCTACCGAGGCCAGGTCATAATGGAACATCCCCTCAATGTACACAAGTCATATCCAATCTAACAACCTCCGAAGCGGTAAGAACACTCACCCTTTTCCATGCTTCAGAGAGAGAGTTAGACCGGCGGTTGACTGAAACAAGGAAGAGACGCAAAACCAGCCCCACGTTGGGCGCCATTATGTCGTATATGATGAATGGTGGCAATTATCGCTGTCAACAAAGAGTTCGCCATACTGCATCGTGTTAGAGGCTTTTATTAAAATCACGAATTTACAGCATAGATACAGACTCGCGATGTCCGGAGAACGGCTCCCAGATTGTTATGGCCGTTCTGCCGTCTCATCGTTTAACCCCTATTTATAAACAATGCAAAGGGAGGGGCTACTCCCTCTTCTGGCCAATCACCAGTCTCCCCTCGGGCGTCACCCTCCAAGCGGCACATTTCAAATAACATCATAAAACATCCCCCCTTTGGCCTGAACAACCAACATTCCATTTCGTCATGAAAAACATTTAACAAAGGCATAATCTTCAGATACGATAAAACTACAAAATAAATAATTTCCCCATCCCATCCCATTTGCGTGTGTGAATATAATATTTGGCCAAGAGAATAGCCTAATAATGTTAATAAAATAGTTATGATCGGAATTACAAGGATAAGCATAATGCCATCTAACACCATCAAAGGTAAACATAGGTATTTTTTAAAAGATTTTATACACAACCATTCATGAATTTCAATCCATAGTTTACTAGAATGGCGGCATGAAAAAAATAAATGCTCTATAGATTCTGAATCAGAGGAGCAAAAAACACAAGGCGTTTTGTCAAAATTGAACCTTTTGTGCAAGAAATCATTAACGGGTAAAAGGTAGTCGCTTTTGACCATAGCATTGGTTGGTCACTTCCATAGCAAAATATTTGAATTATAATCCATATTTAGCAGATGTTATTGCGGGTGTTGCGAAATGCTTGTGTTCCTAGCTCCAACGGTGCAGTAGTTTCTAACAATTCACAACAATACACACAAATCTAAAAGTAAAATAATGGAAGTAAGACATCTATAAATATTAGCACGAGCAATGTCTGAGTGGCACTGACTAAAATACAGTAGAATAGATTACAGTATATACATATGAGATGAGTAAAGCAGTATGTAAACATTATTAAAGTGACTAGTGTTCCATTATTAAAGTGGCCAGTGATTCCATGTCTATGTATATAGGGCAGCAGCCTCTAAGGTGCAGGGTTGAGTAACCGGGTGGTAGCCGGCTAGGGATGGCTATTTAACAGTCTGATGGCCTTGAGATAGAAGCTGTTTTTCAGTCTCTCGGTCCCAGCTTTGACGCACCTGTAAAAAATAAATAAATAACGGTATTCCTACCAGATATGATGGGTTATTATCAGAACTATATGTATTATTTCCCACAACAATTGTACTTATTTTTTTCATTCTTCTGGACCGAAATTCTTCTATGTATTGGCCATTGAGAGCCCTTGAAGCCTCCGGTCGGCCATATTGCCACTCCCCAGTAGACGCAGTCTTCCATTGGAATGAATGTAATTCTACAGTATTTAAATTAAAGATTGTACCATCTAAACCGCTGTGAAATATATTTTCCATAACCAACATTTTTTTATTTTCAGCTGTTTGAAGCTGGTTTACAAAACCTAAAGTAAAAGACACAAAAACGAAATTTACGGGAAGCATAGAAATTGCACACATAGAACACATCTACTGCTTATTAGACTTGCTTTCAATGAGAATGACATATCTATTACACACATTTCTATGTGAATTTGGTGAGGAAGTCAAAAAAAAGTTACATATTGCAGCTTTAAATGTTTCAAGGACAAAATGACATGTATTTAAGTATTTTGTTGTTGTAGTGGAGACAATAACATTAGTAATCTAAGAAAATTATACTTTAACGAAAATGTTCTTATAAAATTTTTCATTTCATGTTTAGCTCACATAATATAATTTAAAAGTATGCATCAAGGTGTCTGTCATAGAATACACGTGGCAAAAAAACCAATGTAGAATATTTAGCTAGCAGCCTCCATGGAAATTCGCTATTACTTGTGCTAATTTTTGTTAGCATTCTGATGATAGACGCCCAATGGGCTTTTTAGTGTTTTTTGGAGCCCCCTTTCTGTAACTTCCTAAATATTTTTTACGACTGTGGGGGAGTGTCAAGATGGAGGCACGGTGGCTTCAACACAGCCCCCCTGTCGGTCACCTAGTGTATATATAAACTATTGAGTTGGACGCAGGTGAAGTTTAAACTCAGTTGGTAGTTTAGGGTAATTTCCAGCTTCAAATTGTCTCTTGCATTAAACGTTGTTTACTATTTATTGACGTAGGAAAATAACATATTTTTGTAAGATTGGTGAAATGTCTTCTGGACAAATTGTTAGTCTCAAACCGTTAATCCCGGAACAAATATTTTTGCACTTGCATCAGCACGACTGAATAATGGCGTTGCACACGTTTCTAACGTGACCTTTCGATATTCTTCGATAAGCATGGATGGCAAATTGAATTCAGACTGACGCAAATGTAAGACATTTAATGGAATACTACCACGATTATGTGATCTATTCTGTCCTTGTTGAGAGTGGACCTTAATTGCAGTTTGTATGATTTTTTTGTGTGATTATGGAACACAATCGCTTCCTATCATGTCTGCACGTCTACCTGTATTCCCTCCTCTCCTGATGGACAGTTCTGGGACTTTAATATAACGACGTGAATGTCAACATCTTGACCCCATATGCATGTATCATCAAACCATTGAAATGATGAGGTTTCTGACCCCACCGCTTTTCAACGAGCTGCGGCGGCGTATCCCGCTGCTACCACTCACCTGCCCTCTCCCACACCACCACTCTGCACGCCTAAGCCGTCCTCTCTATACCGGGGCCACACTAAGAAAAGATGTACCCCTCCCTCAGCCTAAAGCAGAGCAGACTGAAGAGAAACTGGACCTGGACATATGGAAGTCTGTGATGAAGCTTCAGGTCCCAGCGCCGGAGGAGGAGAAACTGGGAGGTGTGGAGGAGGGAGGTGGTGGTGGTGGTGCTGCTTTTTCAGGACCAGGAGGAGGTGTAGCAGCAGGAGGTGTAGCAGGGCAGGAGGAGATTTCCTCCCCGCAGGAGGCCACCAGAGAGCTGGTAGTGATGTGGCGTCAGGCTGGGAAGCTGGTGCCAGAGAGCATGACTGACGAGGAGCTGGGGATCCTGGCGGAGCTCCAAACCAAGTCCTCCAAGAAGAAGTACCTGAAATACCTGGCCATCAAGGAGGGCCACAAGAAGAGCCGCAAGGAGAAGCAGGAGAAGAGGAAGGGAGAGAGGAGTGAGAGGTTTCTGGAGGATGATAGGATCAGGCCCGGTGGTCTGAGAGGAGAGGAGGGGGAACTGAAGAACACCTTCCTACTCCAGTTCTGGGGTCGTTCCCTGGATAAGCTGCTGGGGTGGAGGTCGGCCCAGGCCATGGTGTTCGGCCAGCCACTGGTGTTTGACATGTCCTACGAACAGCAGATGACGCGTCGGGAGGTGGAGAACACCGTGTCCCAGCTGATGGAGGTGGAGGGGTGGAACCGCAGAGCCCCGGAACCCTTCCACCTCCACTTCTGTAACTTGCAGCCCGACGGGGGCTACCGCAGGGAGCTGGTGAAACGGTACGGCGCCGAGGCCTGGGAGCGCCTCCTCATCACCTCCACAGAGCAGCGCCACGTGGACCTGTTCTCCCGGGACGACCTGGTCTACCTGACGGCTGACTCCCCCAACGTCCTCCGTACCTTCGACAACTCCAAGGTCTACATCGTGGGCTCCATGGTGGACCGCTCCATCCAATCGGGGCTGTCGCTGGCCAACGCCAAGCGTCTGAAGCTGAATACGGCCCGTCTGCCGCTGGATGACTTCCTCCAATGGGAGACGGGGGCCAAGAACCTGACTCTGGATCAGATGATACGTATCCTGCTGACGCTGAAGGAGACGGGGAGGTGGGAGGAGGCGTTGGAGTACGTACCCAAGAGGAAACATGATGGATTCTACCAGGAGAGAGACAGGGGCTCAGATAGGGCCAGGGGGTTTAGTGGGAGAACCAGAGACACAGGGTTCAGAGCTGGGGACAGAACCAGAGACGCTGGGGACAGAACCAGAGACACAGGGTTCAGAGCTGGGGACAGAACCAGAGACACAGGGTTCAGAGCTGGGGACAGAACCAGAGACACAGGGTTCAGAGCTGGGGACAGAACCAGAGACACAGGGTTCAGAGCTGGGGACAGAACCAGAGACACAGGGTTCAGAGCTGGGGACAGAACCAGAGACACAGGGTTCAGAGCTGGCGACAGAGACAGAGACACAGGGTTCAGAGCTGGGGACAGAGACAGTATGGAGGAGTGGAGACAGAAACAGATGAATGGTGTGGTCCGAGAGAGAGGCTCCACTGCTAGACATAAGGACAGTGTATTCAGTAGTAGAGACAGGGACATCAGGACTGGAGACAGAGACAGTATGGAGGAGTGGAGACAGAAACAGATGAATGGTGTGGTCCGAGAGAGAGGCTCCACTGCTAGACATAAGGACAGTGTATTCAGTAGTAGAGACAGGGTAGCAGAACCTACAGGGGATGCAGAGACCACACAGACCAGCACCAGGGTACGGACCTCACTGAAAAGCAAGATGGAGGATCGCAACAGTACAGCCAAGAGCGGGAAGAAACGGCGGGAGGAAGAGTAGCCTTATCAACCAAAGATACCGAGACATTTCTCCTCTGAATGTGGTTCTGTTTCACCATGTTGGTGTAAATCAGGGTTCTTCAATTCCGGTCCTGGAGGGGGGGCCGAAACACCTCTGTTTTTCATCCTCTCCTTCTAATCAGGGGCTAATTCAGACCTGGGACACCAGGTGAGTGCAATTAACTACCAGGTAGAAATAAAAAAAAACAGAAGTGTTTCGGCCCTCCAGGACCGGAATTGAAGAACCCTGGTGTAAATGGATGTGGTTCAGAGATGAACTGATGATGAGAAGCCCTGGTGTAAATGGATGTGGTTCAGAGATGAACTGATGATGAGAAGCCCTGGTGTAAATGGATGTGGTTCAGAGATGAACTGATGATGAGAAGCCCTGGTGTAAATGGATGTGGTTCAGAGATGAACTGATGATGAGAAGCCCTGGTGTAAATGGATGTGGTTCAGAGATGAACTGATGATGAGAAGCCCTGGTGTAAATGGATGTGGTTCAGAGATGAACTGATGATGAGAAGCCCTGGTGTAAATGGATGTGGTTCAGAGATGAACTGATGATGAGAAGCCCTGGTGTAAATGGATGTGGTTCAGAGATGAACTGATGATGAGAAGCCCTGGTGTAAATGGATGTGGTTCAGAGATGAACTGATGATGAGAAGCCCTTGTAAATGCCTTGAACATAAACAGGTTGATAGCAACTCGGTGAGACTGTTGATTATTTGGACTCTTTGGCGTGTCCTACTGAGTGTCAATGGACACTGAACAAAAATATAAACGCAACATGTAAAGTGTTGGTCCCATGTTTCATGAGCTGAAATAAAAAAAATCCCTGAAATTTTCCATATGCACAAAAAAGCTTATTTCTCTCAAATCTTTTGCACACATTTGTTTACATCCCTGTTAGTGAGCATTTATCCTTTGCCAAGATAATCCATCCACCTGACAGGTGTGGCATATCAAGAAGCTGATTAAACACCATGATCATTACACAGGTGCACCTTGTGCTCAGCTGGTAGAGCACGGCGCTTGTAACGCCAGGGTAGTGGGTTCGAGACCCGGGACCACCCATACACAATAATGTATGCACACATGACTGTAAGTCGCTTTGGATAAAAGCGTCTGCTAAATGGCATATTATTATTATTATTATATTATATTATATTATTATTATTATTATTATATTATATTATTATTATTATTATTATTATTGTGCTGGGGACAATAAAAGGACACTTTAAAATGTGCAGTTTTGTCACACCACACAATGCCACAGATGTCTGAAGTTTTGAGGGAACATGCAATTGGCATGCAGGAATGTCCAGCAGTCAGCATGCGTCGTTTTAGAGAATTTGGCAGTACGTCCAACCGGCCTCACAACTGCAGACCACGTGTAACCACGCCAACCCAGGACCTCCACATCCGGCTTCTTCACCTGTGGGAATGTCTGAGGGGGGTGCTGAAGAGTATTTCTGTCTGTAGTAAAGCCATTTTGTGGGGGGAAACTCTTTCTGATTAGTTGGGCCTGGCTCCCCATTGGGTGGGCCTGTGCCCTCCAAGGCCCAGACATGGCTGCACCCCTGCCCAGTCATTTGAAATCCATAGATTACATTTTACATTTTAGTCATTTAGCAGACGCTCTTATCCAGAGCGACTTACAGTGAGTGAGTGCATACATGATTAGGGCCTAATTCATTTATTTCAATTGACTGATTTCCTTAAACTAACACAGTCAAATCTTTCAAATTGTTGCATTTATATTTTTTGTTCAGTATATTTAACTAAAAAATGTTAATGTCATTATATTGTCTAGGTGAATTACAGTTTAAGTTAAAAACCATTTACTCCAGAAGAGCAATATTTCCATTCATCCTGTACTCAAGCGTTATGATTTGGACAGATTCTCACTAAAGAAACACACAGTAAATAGTAGATGTAACAAATCTTTAATTTTGGTCTCTGACATGAAGGAATTTAGAAAAATCTTTACAAAGAGAAAATGGTCAACAACAAAAAACATTAATCTTATTTACTTTTTAGTCATTTAGCAGACGCTCTTATCCAGAGCGACTTACAGAAGCAATTAGGGTTAAGTGCCTTGCTCAAATCAAATCAAATCAAATCAAATTTTATTGGTCACATGCGCCGAATACAACAGGTGCAGACATTACAGTGAAATGCTGACTTACAGCCCTTAACCAACAGTGCATTTATTTTAAACAAAAAAAGTAAGAATAAAACAACAACAAAAAAAGTGTTGAGAAAAAAAGAGCAGAAGTAAAAATAAAGTGACAGTAGGGAGGCTATATATACAATAGAATAAAGTGACAGTAGGGAGGCTATATATACAGGGGGGTACCGTTGCATAGTCAAGGGCACATCGACAGATTTTTCACCTAAGTCGGCTCGGGGATTAGAACCAGCAACCTTTAGGTTACTGGCACAACGCTCTTAACCACTAAGCCACCTGCCGCCCACTTTCATCTACTTACACGCCTTCTTAAAAGTGAAATGTTTTCAGTCACTTCATGGGGAAGACAGTGCATTCAGAAAGTACAGTATTCATAGCCTTTGACCTTGAATTAAAAATGGATTAAATTGATATATATTTCTAACCCATCGACACACAACACCCCATAATGACAAAGTGAAAACGTGTTTAGAAATTTTAGCTAACGTGTTGAAAATGAAATGCTGAAATATCTCATTTAAATCAGTATTCACACCTTAAAAACACAAGGCGAAATCTCCGCTGGAGTTGTTGACCAAGAAGACAGTGAATGTTCCTGAGTGGCCTAGCTAGATAGTTTAGACTTAAATCTACTTGAAAATCTATGGCAAGACCTAAAAACGGTTGTCTAGCAACGATCAACAACCAATTTGACGTAGCTTGAATAATTCTCACCCATCCACACACAATACCCCATAATGACAAAGTGAAAACACGTTTGGTCGATACTTTGTAGAAGCACCTTTGGCAGCTGCCAAAGCTGCGAGTCTTTCTGGGTAAGTCTCTTAAGAGCTTTCCACACCATCCTCCGTTTTCTCCCTTCGCAGCCATTCAACTCTGTAACCGTTTTGAAAAGTCACCATTGGCCTCATGGTGAAATCCCTGAGCGGTTTCCTTCCACTCCGGGCGACTGACTGACTGCAATAGGAAGGACGCCTGTATCTTTGTAGTGACTGGGTTTATTGATAGCACCATCCAAAGTGTAATGAATAACTTCACCATGCTCAAAGGGATATTCAGTGTCTGCTTTTTTACCATTCCACCAATAGGTGCCCTTCTTTGCGAGGCGTTGGAAAACCTCCCTGGTCTTTGTGGTCGAATCTGTTTGAAATTCACTGCTCTACTGAGGGACCTTAGAGATAATTGTATGTGTGGGGTACAGAGATGAGGTAGTCATTCAAAAATCATGTTAAACACTATTATTATAGTCCATGCAACTTATTATATAATAATAATATAATATATAATATGCCATTTAGCAGACGCTTTTATCCAAAGCGACTTACAGTCATGCGTGCATAATTTTTTTTTGTGTATGGGTGGTCCCGGGGATCGAACCCACTACCTTGGCGTTACAAGCGCCATGCTCTATCAGCTGAGCTACAGAGGACCACAGAGGATTATGTGACTTGTTAAGCACATTTTTACTCCTGAACTTATTTAGGCTTGCCATAACAAAGGGGTTGAATACTTATTGACTCGACATTTAAGCTTTTCATTTTCAATTAATTTGTAAACATTTCTAAATGCATAATTCCACGTTGACATTATGGGTTATTGTAAATTCAGGCTGTAACACAACAAAATGGGGAAAAAGTCAAGGGGTGTGAACGCTTTCTGAAGGCACTAACCTTTCCACACAAATATAGATCTAATATAATTGGGTATCGGGATGATTTCTGATCGAATCTCACTGGACAGCAGATATCTGCCTCATTCCAGTGCAAACTGCAAATACGGCAACATCTGTGTAACTCCCCCACTGCAAAGAATCCAAATTCAAACAGAACAGAAATACCTTGAATATGTGGGGTACCTTTCACCTTTAAACTAAAAACCTTCTGTCTGTCTGCAACATCCTCTGAACACAGCCCTGCCTCTCCTGTTTCCCCACATCTAGAATACTTATCAGATGAATTCAATAAATATAACACTCAATGAAAACCTGATGGTGAATCAATCATACTGCTTAAAAACCAAAAACATCCGTGAGGAGTGCATTTCTATATACATTACATTTCATTTGATAAATAGCATCTTAGCTAGCCTGAGTTGAAGTCGTCAGCAGTCTTCTCTCAATAGATGCTGTCTCAAACACTGAGGTCATCATGATGTCATGACTCACTAGCTAAAAGCTCGTCCCAACAGTCTTAAAATGTTTCCTTTCCTCATCTCCTTTCCTTATGAATGACTGTTGGGACACAGCCTGACTAATCTAACCCTATCAACTTCCTCTGCACTGCTATTCATGGCATTGGGTGAACGCTCCCAAACTAGTGTCTCTCTCTCATGTCAGTTATGTCAGGTCTGGTGTAACCTCATCCCCAGGCTTGTATCTCTCTCTCTCTCTCTCGCTCTTTCTCTCTCAGAGTCTAATCTCAGTTATGTCCATCTCTCTCTCTCTCTCAACCACAGACAACAACTCCATCAAAAATTGTGAAAATCGGCAATCAAAATAAATGTTCTATCACAAGGGTGTCAAACTCATTCCATGTTTGGCCCAGTGTCTGCTGGTTTTTGGGGTTTTCCTTTCAATGAAGACCTGGACAACCAGGTGAGGGGAGTTCCTTATTAGTGACCTCAATCAAGTACAAAGAAGGATGGCCACTCGACCCTCCCAGGAATGACTTTGACATGTGTCATATCATATTGACCATATTCTTTTTGGGAAGCCCAATTGATTCTAAGATACGTACTTGCAGATTTTCCCAACTCACTTCCTTGTTTAAATCACTTGTGCTGCTCGTGCTTAGAAGTCCACAATGTAGGGGGAGGTTCTAAGGGTTATTCTAGATGGTGATGGACAGAGAGATCAGCCAATTAAAACCAGCAGTTGTTTGGTCCGCTCCTGCCATACTTCCAGTCAAGTCCCGTTCTGAGGCGCTGTGAAACCAGACGGTTCCACAGAGAGAGAGAGAGACAGAGAGAGAGAGACAGAGAGAGAGAGAGAGACAGAGAGAGAGAGAGAGAGAGAGAGAGAGAGAGAGAGAGAGCCAACCGGTGGTGATGTGTTCCTCACAGTGGCCTGCGTTGACCTGTCCAGGTTAAAGGTCATGACCCCTGCCCTCTGACCCCTAGAGTACCAAGATTTCTCCACTGCAGCGCTCGCAGCAGTTGAAGGTGATGTTCTCGTAGCGGGTGTAGGGGTGGAAACGGCCGATGCTCTTCTTATTGGTCAGGAATGCCGAGGGGGAGGAGTCAGAGATAGAGAGGGGGGAGGTTTCTTCCTGGTTGTCTGAACAGGAAATAGGGTCCAGGATCTTCAACACCTGAGAAGGGGGGGGCCGAGGGGGAGAGAGATGGGAAGAAGGTGGGGAAAGACAGAAAGGGTGAGGGGTTATTTCTGGATAGAGGCCAGTGTGTGTGTGTGTGTGTACGGCCCAGAGAACCCGACTCCACTTCCTACCTTCTCAGCCATCTTCTCAGCAGGCGTGTGTGAGGTGTTCGGGAGCTCCGAGGCCTGTCTCCCCTTTCCCAGCCCGGCGCCGCTGCTGCCGCCCCCTGCAGGCCCTACCTCACCCAGCAGGTGGGAGTTGATGGCATCCGCCAGCTTGTGATTGGCTAGGGCCAGTTCTCCCGTGCTGAGGGGCTGGGCGCTGGGGTAGTAGGTCTGCTGTCGACCCCACTGGAGAGAGACCAGCAGCTGCTCCAGAGACCTGGGGACAGAGACACACTCACACGTCAGTTGTCTGCATCACCGGTAATGTATCTCAGTACCTATATGTTCCTATGTGAGTTTTCCCACTAGTGTATAGTATAGAAGTGCTACTATACCTGTGGGTTAGCGTCGTGTCTGTGTGTTTTAACTGAGCACCAGGTCATAGGTCAGTGTTGTACCTGTGGGTTAGCGTCGTGTCTGTGGTGTTTTAACTGAGCACCAGGTCATAGGTCAGTGTTGTACCTGTGGGTTAGCGTCGTGTCTGTGGTGTTTTAACTGAGCACCAGGTCATAGGTCAGTGTTGTACCTGTGGGTTAGCGTCGTGTCTGTGGTGTTTTAACTGAGCACCAGGTCATAGGTCAGTGTTGTACCTGTGGGTTAGCGTCGTGTCTGTGGTGTTTTAACTGAGCACCAGGTCATAGGTCAGTGTTGTACCTGTGGGTTAGCGTCGTGTCTGTGTGTTTTAACTGAGCACCAGGTCATAGGTCAGTGTTGTACCTGTGGGTTAGCGTCGTGTCTGTGGTGTTTTAACTGAGCACCAGGTCATAGGTCAGTGTTGTACCTGTGGGTTAGCGTCGTGTCTGTGGTGTTTTAACTGAGCACCAGGTCATAGGTCAGTGTTGTACCTGTGGGTTAGCGTCGTGTCTGTGTGTTTTAACTGAGCACCAGGTCATAGGTCAGTGTTGTACCTGTGGGTTAGCGTCGTGTCTGTGTGTTTTAACTGAGCACCAGGTCATAGGTCAGTGTTGTACCTGTGGGTTAGCGTCGTGTCTGTGTGTTTTAACTGAGCACCAGGTCATAGGTCAGTGTTGTACCTGTGGGTTAGCGTTGTGTCTGTGTGTTTTAACTGAGCACCAGGTCATGTGTCAGTGTTGTACCTGTGGGTTAGCGTCGTGTCTGTGTGTTTTAACTGAGCACCAGGTCATGTGTCAGTGTTGTACCTGTGGGTTAGCGTCGTGTCTGTGTGTTTTAACTAAGCACCAGGTCATAGGTCAGTGTTGTACCTGTGGGTTAGCGTCGTGTCTGTGTTTTAACTGAGCACCAGGTCATGTGTCAGTGTTGTACCTGTGGGTTAGCGTCGTGTCTGTGTGTTTTAACTGAGCACCAGGTCATAGGTCAGTGTTGTACCTGTGGGTTAGCGTCGTGTCTGTGTGTTTCAACTGAGCACCAGGTCATAGGTCAGTGTTGTACCTGTGGGTTAGCGTCGTGTCTGTGTGTTTTAACTGAGCACCAGGTCATAGGTCAGTGTTGTACCTGTGGGTTAGCGTTGTGTCTGTGTGTTTTAACTGAGCACCAGGTCATGTGTCAGTGTTGTACCTGTGGGTTAGCGTCGTGTCTGTGTGTTTTAACTGAGCACCAGGTCATAGGTCAGTGTTGTACCTGTGGGTTAGCGTCGTGTCTGTGGTGTTTTAACTGAGCACCAGGTCATAGGTCAGTGTTGTACCTGTGGGTTAGCGTCGTGTCTGTGTGTTTTAACTAAGCACCAGGTCATAGGTCAGTGTTGTACCTGTGGGTTAGCGTCGTGTCTGTGTGTTTTAACTGAGCACCAGGTCATGTGTCAGTGTTGTACCTGTGGGTTAGCGTCGTGTCTGTGTGTTTTAACTGAGCACCAGGTCATAGGTCAGTGTTGTACCTGTGGGTTAGCGTCGTGTCTGTGGTGTTTTAACTGAGCACCAGGTCATAGGTCAGTGTTGTACCTGTGGGTTAGCGTCGTGTCTGTGTGTTTCAACTGAGCACCAGGTCATAGGTCAGTGTTGTACCTGTGGGTTAGCGTCGTGTCTGTGTGTTTTAACTGAGCACCAGGTCATAGGTCAGTGTTGTACCTGTGGGTTAGCGTCGTGTCTGTGTGTTTTAACTGAGCACCAGGCCATAGGTCAGTGTTGTACCTGTGGGTTAGCGTCGTGTCTGTGTGTTTTAACTGAGCACCAGGTCATAGGTCAGTGTTGTACCTGTGGGTTAGCGTCGTGTCTGTGTGTTTTAACTGAGCACCAGGTCATAGGTCAGTGTTGTACCTGTGGGTTAGCGTCGTGTCTGTGTGTTTCAACTGAGCACCAGGTCATAGGTCAGTGTTGTACCTGTGGGTTAGCGTCGTGTCTGTGTGTTTTAACTGAGCACCAGGTCATAGGTCAGTGTTGTACCTGTGGGTTAGCGTGGTGTCTGTGTGTTTTAACTGAGCACCAGGTCATAGGTCAGTGTTGTACCTGTGGGTTAGCGTCGTGTCTGTGTGTTTTAACTGAGCACCAGGTCATAGGTCAGTGTTGTACCTGTGGGTTAGCGTCGTGTCTGTGTGTTTTAACTGAGCACCAGGTCATAGGTCAGTGTTGTACCTGTGGGTTAGCGTCGTGTCTGTGGTGTTTTAACTGAGCACCAGGTCATAGGTCAGTGTTGTACCTGTGGGTTAGCGTCGTGTCTGTGTGTTTTAACTGAGCACCAGGTCATAGGTCAGTGTTGTACCTGTGGGTTAGCGTCGTGTCTGTGGTGTTTTAACTGAGCACCAGGTCATAGGTCAGTGTTGTACCTGTGGGTTAGCGTCGTGTCTGTGTGTTTTAACTGAGCACCAGGTCATAGGTCAGTGTTGTACCTGTGGGTTAGCGTCGTGTCTGTATGTTTTAACTGAGCACCAGGTCATAGGTCAGTGTTGTACCTGTGGGTTAGCGTCGTGTCTGTGGTGTTTTAACTGAGCACCAGGTCATAGGTCAGTGTTGTACCTGTGGGTTAGCGTCGTGTCTGTGGTGTTTTAACTGAGCACCAGGTCATAGGTCAGTGTTGTACCTGTGGGTTAGCATCATGTCTCTGGAGAACTCTTCTCTCTCACTCAGCAGGTCTGTGATGGCACTCTGAGCCTCTCTGGTCTGATGCTGAAGAGAAACCCTGGCATTGGTCAGCTCCTCCGCCATCACTCTGGAGAGATGACAGACACAGCAGTCAGTTAATACACACCGACACGCTCCTTCTCTCTGTCACCCCTCACCCTTTACCTGGATGCCAGGAACTTGCTCCTCCAGACATCACATTGTATAGACATGCGTTCCAGCTGTTCTGCTGTGGAGGACAGGCTGCGACCCAGAGCCTCGTTCTCCAAGATCAGCTGGTTCTTCTCTCTGGCCAGACGCTCAAAGTGGTACTGGAGGTCATCTCCTACAGAGGCTACCAGCAGCTTCTTCAACTCTCTGTTCACCTATAGGAGAATACATCATGTTAGAGTTGGCTAAGATATGGACCAGAGGACTGTATTTCATGTGCCAACAGATTCAACCAAAGTACTGTCCTTATCTTATCTGGACACAGGCAGGTGCTGAAAACTCAGGATCCAGATATCCTCCTACAGTCACTGAACAGAACTCAGGACCCAGATATCCTCCTACAGTCACTGAACAGAACTCAGGATCCAGATATCCTCCTACAGTCACTGAACAGAACTCAGGACCCAGATATCCTCCTACAGTCACTGAACAAAACTCAGGACCCAGATATCCTCCTACAGTCACTGAACAAAACTCAGGACCCAGATATCCTCCTACAGTCTTATAAAATTGTTAAAAAGAAACAAAAATAGCTTCTTAGCAAAGAGTAATCTCTCAAGCAAGAATTTAGTTAGGACTGAGGGGAAAACTGAAAACTAGCTGTTATTGGCAGAGATGTTTGGAACCTCTCTTTCTTATTGGTCTATTAACTAATTTACCTCCTGGTGATGTCACCAGGCAGGCCAAAACTCCATCCCACCAAAACAGGCTGAAATGTCAGGTCTTTTCAAACATCTCTTACACTGGTGGGGTTCTAGTTTGAAATACTTGCTATACTAGAAGTTAAATGGGAAGATGTATGAGGGATGTATATGGTGGGGTCAATGGAGGGGGGATAAGAGCCAGGGGTCAGTTAAGTTACTAAGGAAGGGAAAAAGACAGTCACATGGTTGGGGTCACTGATGAGGGCGGAGAGCTGTGGATTAGTGAGGGATGGGGGCCGAGGTCGGGTCACATGAAGGAAGAAGGAACCGTTTATTACCCACATCACTTCACTTCCTGCCTAGCAACAGAGATGTAGTGTTTAGAGAAAAAGGAGGAGACTCCACCTAAAGGGGGGTAGAAATACTTGTGCTGGTGGAAACATGTCTCTGTCTTATGCAGCTGTGTGACCCAGTGGGTGAATAAACTTGGTTTGAGTTTTACTCTGTTTATTTACAACCTAACACACTAAAAGGCCTTATCGTCATTATCACCATTACACAGTAGTATTCCAAACTCAGTGTGGAAATACACAATATATAATAGACAAGAATTTCACCTTTTTGATGGCACTGGGTCTTTACGTGAGCTAATTCACCCACCTCAGTGGATCTGGTTGAGGAGCCCCTAAGTATCTAACTATATCAGTAGAAGTCATTCACCCACCTCAGTGGATCTGGTTGAGGAGCCCCTAAGTATCTAACTATATCAGTAGAAGTCATTCACCCACCTCAGTGGATCTGGTTGAGGAGCCCCTAAGTATCTAACTATATCAGTAGAAGTCATTCACCCACCTCTGTCTGCACGTGGATCTGGTTGAGGAGACCCTCCTTGTCCTGCAGCAGTCTTCTCTCTGAGTTCTGCAGCTTCTCCATGGCTCCTCTCAGGTCCTCCAGAGGAGGAGAGGGAGAGCGGGCCTGCTCCTCTATCTGCTGCCCAGCCCAGGCCTCACCTTTCTCCTCAGCCGGACCCACGTGACCCCCCCTCCGGCTGATGGCAGCACGGGGAACAACGATCCTCACTGCCTCCACCACCACGCAGGCCTCCCGGGGAACCTTCCCCAGGTGGAGCACCCCGGGGGGCTGGGGGGCGGACGGGGCGTCTCTGGAACTGGCTCTGGGGCTCTGCTTGGGGGTGGAGTGGGGGCTGTGTTGGAGGCTGGCGGTGGCAGGGTGCGTCATCTTGGGGCTGTGTTTGGGACTAGCTACCTTAAGTAGTGGCACCGCGGACAGAGGCGTATCCACGGCAGCGATCTCCTTAGCGACCGGGGGCTTGTCCGTCTCCATGCCGTCGCCGGGGCCCCTGACTGGACGGACGGAACCTGGAACATGGCGGACATTCTGGAATGTTATCTCTATCACCATCTTTCTCTCTCTCTCCATGTATTGGCTGGAGGAGTTATCAGGTCTCAACATGGATTTGTGTGATTGGCTGAGAGGATGTAAACAACAGTCTGTGAAATGATAGGGGTGATAGCTGCTTACCTCTGTCTGCTACTGCAGCAGTAGACATGATGGTAGAGGAAGACTTCACAACAGTCCAGTCGAATGACAGGGGGTGACTTCCAGGATGGCTGATAGATACCTCTCCTGAAGAAAGACAACAAATATTGATTATGAGTTTACCACCCTGTTAAGACATGTTAAATGAATCCAATAAGAAAGTCACGAGATAATCTCACACAGCTAAACGGACTTTTTCTGCCTTCAAATTTTTTTTGTATAAGTTTTGAATTGGTAAAATGTGAGTCAAAACAGCTGACCGTGCCAACTATTTGTTTACTTAGCTAGTTAGCTGAGTTAGCTAGTTGACTTCAGTCTCTGGCTGAGCTCCAAGGCTATAATAACTCACTAGTTATCTGTGGATAAGCTTTAACAGCACAGTTAGCACATGATCAACACCTAGCCGGTTAGATAAGGAATAGTTGACGGAGGTATAAGAGAACGGAGTTGAGCGTTTCTCAGCTAATAGTAACAGACAACAAAATCTTTCTAACTAGACAACAAAGCAAATCGCGTAGAAACACCAAACCATGCCCTGGACATGAAATTGTAAACACTGT
>NW_028161714.1:175000-242569 GCF_964263955.1 Coregonus lavaretus
CTGCCGGAGCAGAGAGAACGTTGTCTGGCTGTTATGGCTCCTACTGCCGGAGCAGAGAGAACGTTGTCTGGCTGTTTTGGCTCCTACTGCCGGAGCAGAGAGAACGTTGTCTGGCTGTTATGGCTCCTACTGGCGGAGCAGAGAGAACGTTGTCTGGCTGTTTTGGCTCCTACTGCCGGAGCAGAGAGAACGTTGTCTGGCTGTTATGGCTGCTACTGGCAGAGCAGAGAGAACGTTGTCTGGCTGTTTTGGCTCCTACTGGGGGAGCAGAGAGAACGTTGTCTGGCTGTTTTGGCTCCTACTGGCGGAGCAGAGAGAACGTTGTCTGGCTGTTTTGGCTTCTACTGCCGGAGCAGAGAGAACGTTGTCTGGCTGTTTTGGCTCCTACTGCCGGAGCAGAGAGAACGTTGTCTGGCTGTTTTGGCTCCTACTGCCGGAGCAGAGAGAACGTTGTCTGGCTGTTATGGCTGCTACTGCCGGAGCAGAGAGAACGTTGTCTGGCTGTTTTGGCTGCTACTGCCGGAGCAGAGAGAACGTTGTCTGGCTGTTTTGGCTGCTACTGCCGGAGCAGAGAGAACGTTGTCTGGCTGTTTTGGCTCCTACTGCCGGAGCAGAGAGAACGTTGTCTGGCTGTTATGGCTCCTACTGCCGGAGCAGAGAGAACGTTGTCTGTCTGTTTTGGCTCCTACTGGCGGAGCAGAGAGAACGTTGTCTGGCTGTTTTGGCTCCTACTGGCGGAGCAGAGAGAACGTTGTCTGGCTCCTACTGCCGGAGCAGAGAGAACGTTGTCTGGCTGTTTTGGCTCCTACTGGCGGAGCAGAGAGAACGTTGTCTGGCTGTTATGGCTCCTACTGGTGGAGCAGAGAGAACGTTGTCTGGCTGTTTTGGCTCCTACTGGCGGAGCAGAGAGAACGTTGTCTGGCTGTTTTGGCTCCTACTGGCGGAGCAGAGAGAACGTTGTCTGGCTGTTTTGGCTCCTACTGGCGGAGCAGAGAGAACGTTGTCTGGCTGTTTTGGCTCCTACTGCCGGAGCAGAGAGAACGTTGTCTGGCTGTTTTGGCTCCTACTGCCGGAGCAGAGAGAACGTTGTCTGGCTGTTTTGGCTCCTACTGCCGGAGCAGAGAGAACGTTGTCTGGCTGTTTTGTCTCCTACTGCCGGAGCAGAGAGAACGTTGTCTGGCTGTTTTGGCTCCTACTGCCGGAGCAGAGAGAACGTTGTCTGGCTGTTATGGCTCCTACTGCCGGAGCAGAGAGAACGTTGTCTGTCTGTTTTGGCTCCTACTGGCGGAGCAGAGAGAACGTTGTCTGGCTGTTTTGGCTCCTACTGGCGGAGCAGAGAGAACGTTGTCTGGCTCCTACTGCCGGAGCAGAGAGAACGTTGTCTGGCTGTTTTGGCTCCTACTGGCGGAGCAGAGAGAACGTTGTCTGGCTGTTTTGGCTCCTACTGGCGGAGCAGAGAGAACGTTGTCTGGCTGTTATGGCTCCTACTGGTGGAGCAGAGAGAACGTTGTCTGGCTGTTTTGGCTCCTACTGGCGGAGCAGAGAGAACGTTGTCTGGCTGTTTTGGCTCCTACTGGCGGAGCAGAGAGAACGTTGTCTGGCTGTTTTGGCTCCTACTGGCGGAGCAGAGAGAACGTTGTCTGGCTGTTTTGGCTCCTACTGCCGGAGCAGAGAGAACGTTGTCTGGCTGTTTTGGCTCCTACTGCCGGAGCAGAGAGAACGTTGTCTGGCTGTTTTGGCTCCTACTGCCGGAGCAGAGAGAACGTTGTCTGGCTGTTTTGGCTCCTACTGCCGGAGCAGAGAGAACGTTGTCTGGCTGTTTTGGCTCCTACTGCCGGAGCAGAGAGAACGTTGTCTGGCTGTTATGGCTCCTACTGGCGGAGCAGAGAGAACGTTGTCTGGCTGTTTTGGCTCCTACTGCCGGAGCAGAGAGAACGTTGTCTGGCTGTTTTGGCTCCTACTGCCGGAGCAGAGAGAACGTTGTCTGGCTGTTTTGGCTCCTACTGCCGGAGCAGAGAGAACGTTGTCTGGCTGTTTTGGCTCCTACTGGCGGAGCAGAGATGAGAGGATGACTTTTAATTAAGGAATGAAAAATAATTAAGTCATCAAATAAAACCTAAGCAATATACACAACTGAACATTATTTAGTAATGTTGTTCTATTGATGTATTATTTAGTAATGTTGTTCTATTGATGTATTATTTAGTAATGTTGTTCTATTGATGTATTATTTAGTAATGTTGTTCTATTGATGTATTATTTAGTAATGTCGTTCTATTGATGTATTATTTAGTAATGTTGTTCTATTGATGTATTATTTAGTAATGTTGTTCTATTGATGTATTGTATTATTTAGTAATGTTGTTCTATTGATGTATTATTTAGTAATGTTGTTCTATTGATGTATTATTTAGTAATGTTGTTCTATTGATGTATTATTTAGTAATGTTGTTCTATTGATGTATTATTTAGTAATGTTGTTCTATTGATGTATTATTTAGTAATGTTGTTCTATTGATGTATTATTTAGTAATGTTGTTCTATTGATGTATTATTTAGTAATGTTGTTCTATTGATGTATTATTTAGTAATGTTGTTCTATTGATGTATTATTTAGTAATGTTGTTCTATTGATGTATTATTTAGTAATGTTGTTCTATTGATGTATTATTTAGTAATGTTGTTCTATTGATGTATTATTTAGTAATGTTGTTCTATTGATGTATTATTTAGTAATGTTGTTCTATTGATGTATTGTATTATTTAGTAATGTTGTTCTATTGATGTATTATTTAGTAATGTTGTTCTATTGATGTATTTTTTTGTAATGTTGTTCTATTGATGTATTTTTTAGTAATGTTGTTCTATTTATGTATTATTTAGTAATGTCGTTCTATTGATGTATTATTTAGTAATGTCGTTCTATTGATGTATTATTTAGTAATGTTGTTCTATTTATGTATTATTTAGTAATATTGTTCTATTGATGTATTATTTAGTAATGTTGTTCTATTGATGTATTATTTAGTAATGTTGTTCTATTGATGTATTATTTAGTAATGTTGTTCTATTGATGTATTATTTAGTAATGTTGTTCTATTGATGTATTGTCTTATTTAGTAATGTTGTTCTATTGATGTATTATTTAGTAATGTTGTTCTATTGATGTATTATTTAGTAATGTTGTTCTATTGATGTATTATTTAGTAATGTTGTTCTATTGATGTATTGTATTATTTAGTAATGTTGTTCTATTGATGTATGATTTAGTAATGTTGTTCTATTGATGTATTTTTTGTAATGTTGTTCTATTGATGTATTATTTAGTAATGTTGTTCTATTGATGTATTGTATTATTTAGTAATGTTGTTCTATTGATGTATTATTTAGTAATGTTGTTCTATTGATGTATTATTTAGTAATGTTGTTCTATTGATGTATTATTTAGTAATGTTGTTCTATTGATGTATTGTATTATTTAGTAATGTTGTTCTATTGATGTATTATTTAGTAATGTTGTTCTATTGATGTATTATTTAGTAATGTTGTTCTATTGATGTATTATTTAGTAATGTTGTTCTATTGATGTATTATTTAGTAATGTTGTTCTATTGATGTATTATTTAGTAATGTTGTTCTATTGATGTATTATTTAGTAATGTTGTTCTATTGATGTATTATTTAGTAATGTCGTTCTATTGATGTATTATTTAGTAATAATAATAATAATAATAATATGCCATTTAGCAGACGCTTTTATCCAAAGCGACTTACAGTCATGCGTGCATACATTTTTTTTTTTTGTGTATGGGTGGTCCCGGGGATCGAACCCACTACCTTGGCGTTACAAGCGCCGTGCTCTACCAGCTGAGCTACAGAGGACAACATTAGTAATGTTGTTCTATTGATGTATTGTATTATTTAGTAATGTCGTTCTATTGATGTATTGTATTATTTAGTAATGTCGTTCTATTGATGTATTATTTAGTAATGTCGTTCTATTGATGTATTATTTAGTAATGTTGTTCTATTGATGTATTATTTAGTAATGTTGTTCTATTGATGTATTATTTAGTAATGTTGTTCTATTGATGTATTGTATTATTTAGTAATGTTGTTCTATTGATGTATTATTTAGTAATGTTGTTCTATTGATGTATTATTTAGTAATGTTGTTCTATTGATGTATTATTTAGTATTGTTGTTCTATTGATGTATTATTTAGTAATGTTGTTCTATTGATGTATTATTTAGTAATGTTGTTCTATTGATGTATTATTTAGTAATGTTGTTCTATTGATGTATTATTTAGTAATGTTGTTCTATTGATGTATTATTTAGTAATGTTGTTCTATTGATGTATTGTATTATTTAGTAATGTTGTTCTATTGATGTATTGTATTATTTAGTAATGTTGTTCTATTGATGTATTATATTATTTAGTAATGTTGTTCTATTGATGTATTATTTAGTAATGTTGTTCTATTGATGTATTATTTAGTAATGTTGTTCTATTGATGTATTATTTAGTAATGTTGTTCTATTGATGTATTATTTAGTAATGTTGTTCTATTGATGTATTGTATTATTTAGTAATGTTGTTCTATTGATGTATTATTTAGTAATGTTGTTCTATTGATGTATTATTTAGTAATGTTGTTCTATTGATGTATTGTATTGTATTATTTAGTAATGTCGTTCTATTGATGTATTATTTAGTAATGTCGTTCTATTGATGTATTATTTAGTAATGTTGTTCTATTAATGTCTACCCAATGTGGACCTGACAGAGACAGTGGAATATTTTGGCAATTGAATGCTAACTATTTTTAATGTCATTATTTCATAATGCATTTCAAGTTGAAAAAAATATTTTTTTATAACACTGAGAGCCTGACCCCTAATGGAACCGAAACCGTACCAACCTCAAAAAGCACTAATCGCTCAGCACTAGTACACACACACACACACCACCTGAGGTAACACACACACACACTCTCCGTCACAGACACACACACGCATACACGCACAAACACAGACACTCGCACCCTAACCCAGTCCCCCCCCCCCCCCCTCTCCCAGCGGTCAGGTGACTTCTCCCAGTACCAGCTAGCAGGGCTGCTGCAGAGGAACGAGCTGAACGCGCGTCTGGTGGGCGTGGAGAGAGAGATGTCCAACCGCAGTGCAGGGAACGCCCCGGGGGTGGAGCTATACAACCAGGGGGAGGGGCACAGCGTGGAGACACGACGCCTCCTCTCAGAAGACTCCACCCACTACATCCTCATCAAAGGTTAGAGGTTGAAAGGGGGGGGGGGGGGGGGGGTCAGCGATCAAATTGAGCGATTCTCCGCATTGACCTGTTCAAACTCATCCCCACAAACGTTGTGTGTGTGTGTGTGTGTGTGTGTGTGTGTGTGTGTGTGTGTGTGTGTGTGTGTGTGTCTCTGTGTGTGTGTGTGTGTGTGTGTGTGTGTGTGTGTGTGTGTGTCTCTGTGTGTGTGTGTGTGTGTGTGTGTGTGTGTGTGTGTGTGTGTGTGTGTGTGTGTGTGTGTGTGTGTGTGTGTGTCTGTGGTGTGTGTGTGTGTGTGTGTGTGTGTGTGTGTGTGTGTGTGTGTGTGTGTGTGTGTGTGTGTGTGTGTGTGTGTGTGTGTGTGTGTGTGTGTACTCCTCAGGTCCAAAGAAGACAGACAACAGTGAGAGGGTTCCAGACGTCCAGCCTGCGGCCTCTCCCTGGTTGGGTGGTCCCCTGTCAGGGAGGGTTAGGACGGGGGGAGGGGAGAGACCTGAGCCCCTTTGGAGACCCATCTCAGAGGAGGAGAGCCTGGAGGAGGGACCCTCGTCATCGTCTAAACACCCCCAGGACTCTAACCCGAGCCTGGGGGATGCAGCACCCCCCTCCCCCCGGACACTGAAGGCCATCCAGGCTGCAATGGATGCCAGCTTCTCAGACGAGGAGGAGGGTAGCTCCTGGGGTAGGGGTGGGAGTAGGGCTGGGGAGGAGGGTAGCTCCTGGGGTAGGGGTGGGAGTAGGGCTGGGGAGGAGGGTAGCTCCTGGGGTAGGGGTGGGAGTAGGGCTGGGGAGGAGGGTAGCTCCTGGGGTAGGGGTGGGAGTAGGGCTGGGGAGGAGGGTAGCTCCTGGGGTAGGGGTGGGAGTAGGGCTGGGGAGGAGGGTAGCTCCTGGGGTAGGGGTGGGAGTAGGGCTGGGGAGGAGGGTAGCTCCTGGGGTAGGGGTGGGAGTAGGGCTGGGGAGGAGGGTAGCTCCTGGGGTAGGGGTGGGAGTAGGGCTGAGGAGGAGGGTAGTGGCAGTGTGTCCCCTCGTACCATCCTGGCCATTCAGCGAGCTATGGGAGAAGACTTGGATGTAGGCACGCCCCCAAACACCACCCTGATTGGCAATTCTCCCGTTAAGCCCCACCCTCCCAGTCCCCAGCGTCCTGCGAACCGATTGGTCGTCACCAGCAGCTCAGAGGAGGAGACTGAAGGGAAGGACACGCCCCTGAGGACAACTCTGACCAATGAGGACAGGCTTGGGGTGGAGAAGGGGGATGAGCAACAGTCGCCTCTCCCCCCTAGCCTCCCCATTCCTCCTGCAGACATGGTGCTCCTCAACAGGGAGGAGGAGGAGGATGAAACCCTCACCAGGAGGACCAGGGAGGAGGTGGAGGAGATTCTGAGGAGTAACAGAGAGGAGTTAAGGCAAGCCATCAACAGCAGGAACAGGGCTTTCCACTCTGCAGTAGGTCAGGAGGACAGGGCTTTCCACTCTGCAGTAGGTCAGGAGGACAGGACCTTCCACTCTGCAGTAGGTCAGGAGGACAGGACCTTCCACTCTGCAGTAGGTCAGGAGGACAGGACCTTCCACTCTGCAGTAGGTCAGGGGGACAGGACCTTCCACTCTGCAGTAGGTCAGGAGGACAGGACCTTCCACTCTGCAGTAGGTCAGGGGGACAGTTTGGGTCAGGCTCTCAGTGTTATCCCCCCATCAGGCCCAGGTCTAAACAGAGAGAAGGAGAGGGAGAGGAGTAGCCTGGTGACTGGGCCTTTACCTCCATCACAGCAGGAGAGGGAGAGGAGTAGCCTGGTGACTGGGCCTTTACCTCCATCACAGCAGGAGAGGGAGAGGAGTAGCCTGGTGACTGGGCCTTTACCTCCATCACAGCAGGAGAGGGAGAGGAGTAGCCTGGTGACTGGGCCTTTACCTCCATCACAGCAGGAGAGGGAGAGGAGTAGCCTGGTGACTGGGCCTTTACCTCCATCACAGCAGGAGAGGGAGAGGAGTAGCCTGGTGACTGGGCCTTTACCTCCATCACAGCAGGAGAGGGAGAGGAGTAGCCTGGTGACTGGGCCTTTACCTCCATCACAGCAGGAGACGAATGGCCACAACACCAACACCAGGGAGGAGAGAAATGGAGAGATTGTGAAGATGGAGGACAGTGAGGAGGAGAGCGATTCAGAGAGCTTCGTTGATGTGTCCGAGGGGGAGGATCTAAAGGAGGAGGAGACGGACGATTCACTGATAGAGGTGGGGGGCGGTGCTCCACCTAAGGCACAGGAAGACGTGACCAAGAAGGAGGAGGAGGAAGCTTTAAGTAGCAGAGCTGTCCCTTTGGAAGAGAGGGATGATGATGAGGAGGAGGAGGAGGAGGAAGCTCTCCAGCGTCCCACAGAGCCCAGCCCAGCTTCTGTTCCTGTACCCAACGAGTGGGAAGACATCAACGTGGTAAGATAAGTACTGCTTAAATTTAGCGGTGAAAAATGTATATTTCTCTGTTTGTGTGTGTGGTTGAGATGTGTTGTTGCAGCATTTGTCCTGTAGGAGGAGCTGTTTGTACAGTAGCACATGTTGCTGTTCTACAAAAGAGGGAGCTCTTACTGTGCAACAGCAGTGGAACTGGGTCGATGCAGTACCTGTGTTGTCCATCAGGATGAGCTGGTGGCGCTAGAGAGCCGTCTAGGAGAGCAGCAGTCCAGTCTGAGAGAACAGAAGCAGCAGCAGGAACGTGTGGCCGCCACGGTTACCGGACAGATGTGTCTGGAGAGCCAGGTAGGAGAAGCACTAAAACACACACACATTTAGTCAGTATGATAAAGGTGGTATCAGTGTATTCTGTTTTACCATCTAAACACACACACACATTTAGTCAGTATGATAAAGGTGGTGTCAGTGTATTCTGTCTGTTTCCTGCTGCTCCAACAGTGTTCATAGTGGGTGGGTGTGATTGTGTGTATCATTTTTTTAAACATATGAGTCATTTAGCAGACGCTCTTATCCAGAGCGACTTACAGTTAGTGAGTGCATACATTTTTCATACTGGCCCCCCCGTGGGAATCGAACCCACAACCCTGGCGTTGCAAGCGCCATGCTCTACCAACTGAGCTACAAGGAGACTTACAATTGAACGTTGAATCAACATCTTTTTTTTTCATGTGGATGTTCAAGCAGCAGTGTGTGTCTGTCTGTGTGTCTGTTTTAATCACTATCTGATGGATGTGGCTGCCTCTGCCTCTGCCCCCTCCTCTGCCCCAGCCCCCCTCCTCTGCCCCAGCCCCCTCCTCTGCCCCAGCCCCCTCCTCTGCCCCAGCCCCCTCCTCTGCCCCAGCCCCCTCCTCTGCCCCAGCCCCCTCCTCTGCCCCAGACCCTGCCTCTGCCCCTGCCTCTGCCCCAGCCCCCTCCTCTGCCCCAGCCCCCTCCTCTGCCCCAGACCCCTCCTCTCTGGTCCTGCCAAACAGCAGGCTGTTTTAGTGTCCTCGTTGACAGCCAGAGAGACATTCTGTTTTAGTGTTCTCCTCCCTCATGTTGACAGCCAGAGAGACATTCTGTTTTAGTGTCCTCCTCCCTCATGTTGACAGCCAGAGAGACATTCTGTTTTAGTGTTCTCCTCCCTCATGTTGACAGCCAGAGAGACATTCTGTTTTAGTGTCCTCTTCCCTCATGTTGACAGCCAGAGAGACATTCTGTTTTAGTGTCCTCCTCCCTCATGTTGACAGCCACAGAGACATTCTGTTTTAGTGTCCTCCTCCCTCATGTTGACAGCCACAGAGACATTCTGTTTTAGTGTTCTCCTCCCTCATGTTGACAGCCAGAGAGACATTCTGTTTTAGTGTCCTCCTCCCTCATGTTGACAGCCAGAGAGACATTCTGTTTTAGTGTTCTCCTCCCTCATGTTGACAGCCAGAGAGACATTCTGTTTTAGTGTCCTCTTCCCTCATGTTGACAGCCAGAGAGACATTCTGTTTTAGTGTCCTCCTCCCTCATGTTGACAGCCAGAGACACATTCTGTTTTAGTGTCCTCCTCCCTCATGTTGACAGCCAGAGAGACATTGTGTTTTAGTGTCCTCCTCACTCATGTTGACAGCCACAGAGACATTCTGTTTTAGTGTCCTCCTCCCTCATGTTGACAGCCACAGAGACATTCTGTTTTAGTGTCCTCCTCCCTCATGTTGACAGCCACAGAGACATTCTGTTTTAGTGTCCTCGTTGACAGCCAGAGAGACATTCTGTTTTAGTGTTCTCCTCCCTCATGTTGACAGCCAGAGAGACATTCTGTTTTAGTGTCCTCTTCCCTCATGTTGACAGCCAGAGAGACATTCTGTTTTAGTGTCCTCCTCCCTCATGTTGACAGCCAGAGAGACATTCTGTTTTAGTGTCCTCCTCCCTCATGTTGACAGCCAGAGAGACATTCTGTTTTAGTGTCCTCCTCCCTCATGTTGACAGCCAGAGAGACATTCTGTTTTAGTGTCCTCCTCCCTCATGTTGACAGCCAGAGAGACATTCTGTTTTAGTGTCCTCCTCCCTCATGTTGACAGCCAGAGAGACATTCTATTTTAGTGTCCTCCTCCCTCATGTTGACAGCCAGAGAGACATTCTGTTTTAGTGTCCTCCTCCCTCATGTTGACAGCCAGAGAGACATTCTGTTTTAGTGTCCTCGTCCCTCATGTTGACAGCCAGAGAGACATTCTGTTTTAGTGTCCTCCTCCCTCATGTTGACAGCCAGAGAGACATTCTGTTTTAGTGTCCTCCTCCCTCATGTTGACAGCCAGAGAGACATTCTGTTTTAGTGTCCTCGTCCCTCATGTTGACAGCCAGAGAGACATTCTGTTTTAGTGTCCTCCTCCCTCATGTTGACAGCCACAGAGACATTCTGTTTTAGTGTCCTCGTCCCTCAAGTTGACAGCCAGAGAGACATTCTGTTTTAGTGTCCTCCTCCCTCATGTTGACAGCCAGAGAGACATTCTGTTTTAGTGCCCTCGTCCCTCATGTTGACAGCCAGAGAGACATTCTGTTTTAGTGTCCTCCTCCCTCATGTTGACAGCCAGAGAGACATTCTGTTTTAGTGTCCTCCTCCCTCATGTTGACAGCAGAGAGACATTCTGTTTTAGTGCCCTTGTCTCTCATGTTGACAGCCAGAGAGACATTCTGTTTTAGTGTCCTCCTCCCTCATGTTGACAGCCAGAGAGACATTCTGTTTTAGTGTCCTCCTCCCTCATGTTGACAGCCAGAGAGACATTCTGTTTTAGTGTCCTCCTCCCTCATGTTGACAGCCAGAGAGACATTCTGTTTTAGTGTCCTCCTCCCTCATGTTGACAGCCAGAGAGACATTCTGTTTTAGTGTCCTCGTCCCTCATGTTGACAGCCAGAGAGACATTCTGTTTTAGTGTCCTCCTCCCTCATGTTGACAGCCAGAGAGACATTCTGTTTTAGTGTCCTCCTCCCTCATGTTGACAGCCAGAGAGACATTCTGTTTTAGTGTCCTCGTCCCTCATGTTGACAGCCAGAGAGACATTCTGTTTTAGTGTCCTCCTCCCTCATGTTGACAGCCACAGAGACATTCTGTTTTAGTGTCCTCGTCCCTCAAGTTGACAGCCAGAGAGACATTCTGTTTTAGTGTCCTCCTCCCTCATGTTGACAGCCAGAGAGACATTCTGTTTTAGTGCCCTCGTCCCTCATGTTGACAGCCAGAGAGACATTCTGTTTTAGTGTCCTCCTCCCTCATGTTGACAGCCAGAGAGACATTCTGTTTTAGTGTCCTCCTCCCTCATGTTGACAGCAGAGAGACATTCTGTTTTAGTGCCCTTGTCTCTCATGTTGACAGCCAGAGAGACATTCTGTTTTAGTGTCCTCCTCCCTCATGTTGACAGCCAGAGAGACATTCTGTTTTAGTGTCCTCCTCCCTCATGTTGACAGCCAGAGAGACATTCTGTTTTAGTGTCCTCCTCCCTCATGTTGACAGCCAGAGAGACATTCTGTTTTAGTGTCCTCCTCCCTCATGTTGACAGCCAGAGAGACATTCTGTTTTAGTGTCCTCGTTGACAGCCAGAGAGACATTCTGTTTTAGTGTTCTCCTCCCTCATGTTGACAGCCAGAGAGACATTCTGTTTTAGTGTCCTCTTCCCTCATGTTGACAGCCAGAGAGACATTCTGTTTTAGTGTCCTCCTCCCTCATGTTGACAGCCAGAGAGACATTCTGTTTTAGTGTCCTCCTCCCTCATGTTGACAGCCAGAGAGACATTCTGTTTTAGTGTCCTCCTCCCTCATGTTGACAGCCAGAGAGACATTCTGTTTTAGTGTCCTCCTCCCTCATGTTGACAGCCAGAGAGACATTCTGTTTTAGTGTCCTCCTCCCTCATGTTGACAGCCAGAGAGACATTCTCTTTTAGTGTCCTCCTCCCTCATGTTGACAGCCAGAGAGACATTCTGTTTTAGTGTCCTCCTCCCTCATGTTGACAGCCAGAGAGACATTCTGTTTTAGTGTCCTCGTCCCTCATGTTGACAGCCAGAGAGACATTCTGTTTTAGTGTCCTCCTCCCTCATGTTGACAGCCAGAGAGACATTCTGTTTTAGTGTCCTCCTCCCTCATGTTGACAGCCAGAGAGACATTCTGTTTTAGTGTCCTCCTCCCTCATGTTGACAGCCAGAGAGACATTCTGTTTTAGTGTCCTCCTCCCTCATGTTGACAGCCAGAGAGACATTCTGTTTTAGTGTCCTCCTCCCTCATGTTGACAGCCAGAGAGACATTCTGTTTTAGTGTCCTCGTCCCTCATGTTGACAGCCAGAGAGACATTCTGTTTTAGTGTCCTCCTCCCTCATGTTGACAGCCACAGAGACATTCTGTTTTAGTGTCCTCGTCCCTCAGGTTGACAGCCAGAGAGACATTCTGTTTTAGTGTCCTCCTCCCTCATGTTGACAGCCAGAGAGACATTCTGTTTTAGTGCCCTCGTCCCTCATGTTGACAGCCAGAGAGACATTCTGTTTTAGTGTCCTCCTCCCTCATGTTGACAGCCAGAGAGACATTCTGTTTTAGTGTCCTCCTCCCTCATGTTGACAGCAGAGAGACATTCTGTTTTAGTGCCCTCGTCTCTCATGTTGACAGCCAGAGAGACATTCTGTTTTAGTGTCCTCCTCCCTCATGTTGACAGCCAGAGAGACATTCTGTTTTAGTGTCCTCCTCCCTCATGTTGACAGCCAGAGAGACATTCTGTTTTAGCGTCCTCCTCCCTCATGTTGACAGCCAGAGAGACATTCTGTTTTAGTGTCCTCCTCCCTCATGTTGACAGCCAGAGAGACATTCTGTTTTAGTGTCCTCCTCCCTCATGTTGACAGCCAGAGAGACATTCTGTTTTAGTGTCCTCGTCCCTCATGTTGACAGCCAGAGAGACATTCTGTTTTAGTGTCCTCCTCCCTCATGTTGACAGCCAGAGACATTCTGTTTTAGTGTCCTCCTCCCTCATGTTGACAGCCAGCGAGACATTCTGTTTTAGTGTCCTCGTCCCTCATGTTGACAGCCAGAGAGACATTCTGTTTTAGTGTCCTCCTCCCTCATGTTGACAGCCAGAGAGACATTCTGTTTTAGTGTCCTCCTCCCTCATGTTGACAGCCAGAGAGACATTCTGTTTTAGTGTCCTCGTCCCTCATGTTGACAGCCAGAGAGACATTCTGTTTTAGTGTCCTCCTCCCTCATGTTGACAGCCACAGAGACATTCTGTTTTAGTGTCCTCGTCCCTCAGGTTGACAGCCAGAGAGACATTCTGTTTTAGTGTCCTCCTCCCTCATGTTGACAGCCAGAGAGACATTCTGTTTTAGTGCCCTCGTCCCTCATGTTGACAGCCAGAGAGACATTCTGTTTTAGTGTCCTCCTCCCTCATGTTGACAGCCAGAGAGACATTCTGTTTTAGTGTCCTCCTCCCTCATGTTGACAGCCAGAGAGACATTCTGTTTTAGTGCCCTCCTCCCTCATGTTGACAGCCAGAGAGACATTCTGTTTTAGTGCCCTCCTCCCTCATGTTGACAGCCAGAGAGACATTCTGTTTTAGTGTCCTCCTCCCTCATGTTGACAGCCAGAGAGACATTCTGTTTTAGTGTCCTCCTCCCTCATGTTGACAGCCAGAGAGACATTCTGTTTTAGTGCCCTCGTCCTTCATGTTGACAGCCAGAGAGACATTCTGTTTTAGTGTCCTCCTCCCTCATGTTGACAGCCAGAGAGACATTCTGTTTTAGTGTCCTCCTCCCTCATGTTGACAGCCAGAGAGACATTCTGTTTTAGTGTCCTCCTCCATCATGTTGACAGCCAGAGAGACATTCTGTTTTAGTGTCCTCCCACGCATGTTGACAGCCAGAGAGACATTCTGTTTTAGTGTCCTCGTCCCTCATGTTGACAGCCAGAGAGACATTCTGTTTTAGTGTCCTCCTCCCTCATGTTGACAGCCACAGAGACATTCTGTTTTAGTGTCCTCCTCCCTCATGTTGACAGCCAGAGAGACATTCTGTTTTAGTGTCCTCGTCCCTCATGTTGACAGCCAGAGAGACATAAATGTTCATGATGGAAGAAAAAAATTATGTGTAAACTTAAACGACTAAAACCAGATTTTAAGTATATAGAAAAGATAATGGAGCTATATATTTTTTTATAATAAAGTATTTGAGAACTAACAATCACCTAAATAAGTGATTGAAAGTTCCCAAAACAGTGAAGTTAGCAGTATTGATTTTGTTATTATGTTTGAGCAAAAGATCACAGCATTAGCCATGGCAAAATGTGTAGAACTGCAGGAAATTAGCTTTGAAACTCCAAACATTTCTCTACACCACCAAGACGGGGCCTCTAAAACGTTCTCCGAAACTCAGCTGTGGCTAGGGGCCCGACCGCGCCCATTGTGACGCCACAGCCACGCTCACCACCTAAATCCTTTTTTACCCGGAACAAACCCTGGGTGTATTTCTGTGCTTATAAGGCTCAATATTCTTCTGCTGTGTATGTGTGTGTTTATATCTCTTTATGCAAGGGCATTGTTTGATACTTGTTTCTGATTGGCTTGAAGGGCATTCTGGAGTGTGCATTATTTCCATATAACGCACGGTAGAATTCAATGGCTATAGTTCATTCTTACATGTTCTATGTTTTGAGCTGCTTTTGAAGGCAAAAATACGAATTTGAAAGCATTGTTGAATTCGACGTTCATAATGTCAAGCTAGGACTGATTGTTCGGTTAGCCGAACTAGCAAGTCTGTTTGTTTGTTTGTTTGGTTACCACGGAAGCTACTGTAGCTAGCTAGTCGACGTGCTAGCTACGTCAGTGGATGTTGGAAAATACATTTTTAACGGCAAATGTGTTAAATTATAGCCATGGTATGAACGGGATTATCAACTCCGGGCTCTATGCGTTCTCTGGAAATAATAATGCAACTCCGTGGAAGGTCATTTCCACACTGCTAGCGCGTCGTGGAACACCTTTCACGTGGTTCATTATCTTCCGTAGAAAGCAAAGCCCCCTCCGTTGATGATCCCTTACGGGGGTGTAATGTCTCTGTGCTGTGTCTCGTCCACCAGGAGCTGCTGAGGTTGTTCGGCGTGCCCTTCCTGGTGGCTCCCAGTGAGGAATGTCTCTGTGTGTGTCTCGTCCACCAGGAGCTGCTGAGGTTGTTCGGCGTGCCCTTCCTGGTGGCTCCCAGTGAGGCGGAGGCCCAGTGTGCTGCCCTGGACCGGACCGACCAGACCCACGGAACAATCACCGATGACAGCGACGTATGGCTGTTCGGAGGACGACACGTCTACAAGAACTTCTTCAGCCAGAACAAATATGTAGAACACTACCAGTACATAGACCTACAGAACCAACTGGGTACGTAGAACACTACCAGTACATAGACCTACAGAACCATCTGGTTAGAACACTACCAGTACATAGACCTACAGAACCATCTGGTTAGAACACTACCAGTACATAGACCTACAGAACCATCTGGTTAGAACACTACCAGTACATAGACCTACAGAACCATCTGGTTAGAACACTACCAGTACATAGACCTACAGAACCAACTGGGTACGTAGAACACTACCAGTACATAGACCTACAGAACCATCTGGTTAGAACACTACCAGTACATAGACCTACAGAACCATCTGGTTAGAACACTACCAGTACATAGACCTACAGAACCATCTGGTTAGAACACTACCAGTACATAGACCTACAGAACCAACTGGGTACGTAGAACACTACCAGTACATAGACCTACAGAACCATCTGGTTAGAACACTACCAGTACATAGACCTACAGAACCATCTGGTTAGAACACTACCAGTACATAGACCTACAGAACCATCTGGTTAGAACACTACCAGTACATAGACCTACAGAACCATCTGGTTAGAACACTACCAGTACATAGACCTACAGAACCAACTGGTTAGAACACTACCAGTACATAGACCTACCGAACCATCTGGTTAGAACACTACCAGTACATAGACCTACCGAACCATCTGGTTAGAACACTACCAGTACATAGACCTACAGAACCATCTGGTTAGAACACTACCAGTACATAGACCTACAGAACCAACTGGTTAGAACACTACCAGTACATAGACCTACCGAACCATCTGGTTAGAACACTACCAGTACATAGACCTACAGAACCAACTGGTTAGAACACTACCAGTACATAGACCTACAGAACCATCTGGTTAGAACACTACCAGTACATAGACCTACAGAACCAACTGGGTACGTAGAACACTACCAGTACATAGACCTACATAACCATCTGGTTAGAACACTACCAGGACATAGACCTACAGAACCATCTGGTTAGAACACTACCAGTACATGGACCTACAGAACCAACTGGGTACGTAGAACACTACCAGTACATAGACCTACAGAACCATCTGGTTAGAACACTACCAGTACATAGACCTACATAACCAACTGGGTACGTAGAACACTACCAGTACATAGACCTACAGAACCATCTGGTTAGAACACTACCAGTACATAGACCTACAGAACCATCTGGTTAGAACACTACCAGTACATAGACCTACAGAACCATCTGGTTAGAACACTACCAGTACATAGACCTACATAACCATCTGGTTAGAACACTACCAGTACATAGACCTACAGAACCAACTGGTTAGAACACTACCAGTACATAGACCTACAGAACCATCTGGTTAGAACACTACCAGGACATAGACCTACAGAACCATCTGGTTAGAACACTACCAGTACATAGACCTACAGAACCATCTGGTTAGAACACTACCAGTACATAGACCTACAGAACCATCTGGTTAGAACACTACCAGTACATAGACCTACATAACCATCTGGTTAGAACACTACCAGTACATAGACCTACAGAACCATCTGGTTAGAACACTACCAGTACATAGACCTACAGAACCATCTGGTTAGAACACTACCAGTACATAGACCTACAGAACCAACTGGTTAGAACACTACCAGTACATAGACCTACAGAACCATCTGGTTAGAACACTACCAGTACATAGACCTACAGAACCATCTGGTTAGAACACTACCAGTACATAGACCTACAGAACCCTCCCCCTCCCCTAGGTGTGGACCGTACCAAGCTGATTAACCTGGCCTACCTGCTGGGTAGTGACTACACGGAGGGGATCCCGGGGGTGGGATACGTGACGGGCATGGAGATACTCAACGAGTTCCCTGGACCTGGCATGGAACCACTCAGCATGTTCAGGTAGATTGGTGTGTGTGGTGAAGTAATGATCAGTTCCCTGGACCTGGCATGGAACCAGTCACCATGTTCAGGTCAGTAACGGGGAGTGGGTAGTTGGTGTCTAGTGGTCTGGGTGGGTGGTGGTTGGTGTCTAGTGGTTGGTGTCTAGTGGTCTGGGTGGGTGGTGGTTGGTGTCTAGTGGTCTGGGTGGGTGGTGGTTGGTGTCTAGTGGTTGGTGTCTAGTGGTCTGGGTGGGTGGTGGTTGGTGTCTAGTGGTCTGGGTGGGTGGTGGTTGGTGTCTAGTGGTTGGTGTCTAGTGGTCTGGGTGGGTGGTGGTTGGTGTCTAGTGGTCTGGGTGGGTGGTGGTTGGTGTCTAGTGGTTGGTGTCTAGTGGTCTGGGTGGGTGGTGGTTGATGTCTAGTGGTCTGGGTGGGTGGTGGTTGGTGTCTAGTGGTCTGGGTGGGTGGTGGTTGGTGTCTAGTGGTTGGTGTCTAGTGGTCTGGGTGGGTGGTGGTTGGTGTCTAGTGGTCTGGGTGGGTGGTGGTTGGTGTCTAGTGGTTGGTGTCTAGTGGTCTGGGTGGGTGGTGGTTGGTGTCTAGTGGTCTGGGTGGGTGGTGGTTGGTGTCTAGTGGTCTGGGTGGGTGGTGGTTGGTGTCTAGTGGTTGGTGTCTAGTGGTCTGGGTGGGTGGTGGTTGGTGTCCAGTGGTTGGTGTCTAGTGGTCTGGGTGGGTGGTGGTTGGTGTCTAGTGGTCTGGGTGGGTGGTGGTTGGTGTCTAGTGGTTGGTGTCTAGTGGTCTGGGTGGGTGGTGGTTAGTGTCTAGTGGTCTGGGTGGGTGGTGGTTGGTGTCTAGTGGTCTGGGTGGGTGGTGGTTGGTGTGTAGTGGTCTGGGTGGGTGGTGGTTGGTGTCTAGTGGTCTGGGTGGGTGGTGGTTGGTGTCTAGTGGTCTGGGTGGGTGGTGGTTGGTGTCTAGTGGTTGGTGTCTAGTGGTCTGGGTGGGTGGTGGTTGGTGTCTAGTGGTTGGTGTCTAGTGGTCTGGGTGGGTGGTGGTTGGTGTCTAGTGGTCTGGGTGGGTGGTGGTTGGTGTCTAGTGGTTGGTGTCTAGTGGTCTGGGTGGGTGGTGGTTGGTGTCTAGTGGTTGGTGTCTAGTGGTCTGGGTGGGTGCAGGGTATTGTGTGTATCTTGTGTGGTGATGAATAAGGAATGAGTGGTCCTGTGTGGCTGTTGGCCAGAGTGTGGCTTTAGCTATGCGAAGGTTGTGGGTTCAATTCCCTCAGGGATCACAGAAACAGCACACACCTGTTTTGCTTTACTCACTCTGTCTGTGCTTCGTCTCCGTTTCCCTTCCAGTGAGTGGTGGTCCTTGGCCCAGCAGCAACGTCTGACCTCTGACCCCCGTGACTCCAAGGTCAAGAGGAAGCTGAGAGGTCTCCAGCTGCAGCCGGGCTTCCCCAACCCTGCCGTGGCAACTGCCTACCTGCAGCCCAGTGTCGACCTATCAGAAGGCTCCTTTAGCTGGGGCCGCCCACACCTCGACCTCATCAAGGAATATCCTCTAGGAGAGTGTGTGTGTGTGTGTGTGTTTGTGTGTGTGTGAGATGTTCTGTGTCCTGTGTGTGTGTGTGTATGGGGAGATGTTCTGTGTCCTGTGTGTGTGTGTGTGTGAGATGTTCTGTGTCCTGTGTGTGTGTGTGTATGGGGAGATGTTCTGTGTCCTGTGTGTGTATGGGGGAGATGTTCTGTGTCCTGTGTGTGTGTGTGTATGGGGAGATGTTCTGTGTCCTGTGTGTGTGTGGGGGAGATGTTCTGTGTCCTGTGTGTGTGTGGGGAGATGTTCTGTGTCCTGTGTGTGTGTGTGTATGGGGAGATGTTCTGTGTCCTGTGTGTGTATGGGGGAGATGTTCTGTGTCCTGTGTGTGTGTGTGTATGGGGAGATGTTCTGTGTCCTGTGTGTGTGTGGGGGAGATGTTCTGTGTCCTGTGTGTGTGTGGGGAGATGTTCTGTGTCCTGTGTGTGTGTGTGTATGGGGAGATGTTCTGTGTCCTGTGTGTGTATGGGGAGATGTTCTGTGTCCTGTGTGTGTATGGGGAGATGTTCTGTGTCCTGTGTGTGTGTGTGTATGGGGAGATGTTCTGTGTCCTGTGTGTGTATGGGGAGATGTTCTGTGTCCTGTGTGTGTATGGGGAGATGTTCTGTGTCCTGTGTGTGTGTGTGTGTATGGGGAGATGTTCTGTGTCCTGTGTGTGTATGGGGGAGATGTTCTGTGTCCTGTGTGTGTGTGTGTGTGTGTGTATGGGGAGATGTTCTGTGTCCTGTGTGTGTGTGGGGGAGATGTTCTGTGTCCTGTGTGTGTGTGTGGGGAGATGTTCTGTGTCCTGTGTGTGTGTGTGTATGGGGAGATGTTCTGTGTCGTGTGTGTATGGGGAGATGTTCTGTGTCCTGTGTGTGTGTGTGTATGGGGAGATGTTCTGTGTCCTGTGTGTGTATGGGGGAGATGTTCTGTGTCCTGTGTGTGTATGGGGGAGATGTTCTGTGTCCTGTGTGTGTGTGGGGGAGATGTTCTGTGTCCTGTGTGTGTATGGGGGAGATGTTCTGTGTCCTGTGTGTGTGTGTGTATGGGGAGATGTTCTGTGTCCTGTGTGTGTATGGGGAGATGTTCTGTGTCCTGTGTGTGTGTGGGGGAGATGTTCTGTGTCCTGTGTGTGTATGGGGGAGATGTTCTGTGTCCTGTGTGTGTGTGTGTATGGGGGAGATGTTCTGTGTCCTGTGTGTGTGTGTGTATGGGGAGATGTTCTGTGTCCTGTGTGTGTATGGGGAGATGTTCTGTGTCCTGTGTGTGTGTGTGTATGGGGGAGATGTTCTGTGTCCTGTGTGTGTGTGTGTATGGGGAGATGTTCTGTGTCCTGTGTGTGTATGGGGGAGATGTTCTGTGTCCTGTGTGTGTATGGGGAGATGTTCTGTGTCCTGTGTGTGTATGGGGGAGATGTTCTGTGTCCTGTGTGTGTATGGGGGAGATGTTCTGTGTCCTGTGTGTGTGTGTGGGAGATGTTCTGTGTCCTGTGTGTGTGTGTGTATGGGGAGATGTTCTGTGTCCTGTGTGTGTGTGTGGGAGATGTTCTGTGTCGTGTGTGTGTGGGAGATGTTCTGTGTCCTGTGTGAGTGTGGGAGATGTTCTGTGTCCTGTGTGAGTGTGGGAGATGTTCTGTGTCCTGTGTGAGTATGTATGGGGAGATGTTCTGTGTCGTGTGTGTGTGTGGGGGAAATGTTCTGTGTCCTGTGTGTGTATGGGGAGATGTTCTGTGTCCTGTGTGTGAGTGTGGGAGATGTTCTGTGTCCTGTGTGTGTGTGTGGGAGATGTTCTGTGTCGTGTGTGTGTATGGGGAGATGTTCTGTGTCCTGTGTGTGTGTGTGGGAGATGTTCTGTGTCGTGTGTGTGTGTGGGGAGATGTTCTGTGTCGTGTGTGTGTGTGTGTGTGGGAGATGTTCTGTGTGTGTGTATGGGGGAGATGTTCTGTGTGTGTGTATGGGGGAGATGTTCTGTGTCCTGTGTGTGTGTGTGTGTGGGAGATGTTCTGTGTCGTGTGTGTGTGTGTGTGTGTGTGTGTGGGAGATGTTCTGTGTCGTGTGTGTGTATGGGGGAGATGTTCTGTGTCCTGTGTGTGTGTGTGGGAGATGTTCTGTGTCCTGTGTGTGTGTGTGTGTGGGAGATGTTCTGTGTCGTGTGTGTGTGTGTGGGAGATGTTCTGTGTCGTGTGTGTGTGTGTGGGAGATGTTCTGTGTCCTGTGTGTGTGTGTGGGAGATGTTCTGTGTCCTGTGTGTGTGTGTGTGTGTATGGGGAGATGTTCTGTGTCCTGTGTGTGTGTGTGTGTGTATGGGGAGATGTTCTGTGTCCTGTGTGTGTGTGTGTGTGTGTGTATGGGGAGATGTTCTGTGTCCTGTGTGTGTGTGTGTGTGTATGGGGAGATGTTCTGTGTCGTGTGTGTGTGTGTGGGAGATGTTCTGTGTCCTGTGTGTGTGTGTGGGAGATGTTCTGTGTCCTGTGTGTGTGTGTGGGAGATGTTCTGTGTCCTGTGTGTGTGTGTGGGAGATGTTCTGTGTCCTGTGTGTGTGTGTGTGTGTATGGGGAGATGTTCTGTGTTCTGTGTCCTGTGTGTGTGTGTATGGGGAGATGTTCTGTGTCCTGTGTGTGTGTATGGGGGAGATGTTCTGTGTCGTGTGTGTGTATGGGGAGATGTTCTGTGTCCTGTGTGTGTGTGTGTGTGTGTGGGGAGATGTTCTGTGTCCTGTGTGTGTGTGTATGGGGAGATGTTCTGTGTCCTGTGTGTGTGTATGGGGAGATGTTCTGTGTCCTGTGTGTGAGTGTGTGTGTGTGTGGGAGATGTTCTGTGTCCTGTGTGTATGTATGGGGAGATGTTCTGTGTCCTGTGTGTGTGTGTGTGTGTGTGGGAGATGTTCTGTGTCCTGTGTGTATGTATGGGGAGATGTTCTGTGTCCTGTGTGTGTGTGTGGGGAGATGTTCTGTGTCCTGTGTGTGAGTGTGTGTGTGTGTGGGAAATGTTCTGTGTCCTGTGTGTATGTATGGGGAGATGTTCTGTGTCCTGTGTGTGTGTGTGTGTGTGTGGGAGATGTTCTGTGTCCTGTGTGTATGTATGGGGAGATGTTCTGTGTCCTGTGTCCTTTGTGTGTGTGTGGGAGATGTTCTGTGTCGTGTGTGTGTGTGTGTGTATGGGGGAGATGTTCTGTGTCCTGTGTGTGAGTGTGGGAGATGTTCTGTGTCCTGTGTGTATGGGGGAGATGTTCTGTGTCCTGTGTGTATGGGGGAGATGTTCTGTGTCCTGTGTGTGAGTGTGGGAGATGTTCTGTGTCGTGTGTGTGAGTGGGTATCACTACCAGCTGTCCTTAACCCTAAGCCTACGTTCTGTCAGAGTCGTTTTGGTTGGAACAGCAGGAAGACAGAAGAGACTCTACAGCCTGTTATCACACAGGTCAACACACCACAGGTATTAGTCTGGACCAATGGTTGGTAATGATTATTGAAAGTAGAGATTGAGAATGAGTTGGGTATAATAGTGAATGTAATGTGAAAGCATTCGGAAAGTATTCAGACCCCTTCCCTTATTCCACATGTTGTTACGTTACAGCCTTGTTCTAAAATGGATTCAATTATATTTTTCCTCATCAATCTACACACAATACCCCATAATGACCCAATACCCCATAATGACCCAATACCCCATAATGACCCAATACCCCATAATGACAAAGTGAAAACAGGGTTTTTTTTGTTGTGCAAATGTATTATACCTTATTTCTTGACATAAGGATTCAGACCCTTTGCTATGAGACTCGAAATTGAGCTCAGGTGCATCCTGTTTCCATTGATCATCCTTGAGATGTTTCTACAACTTTTGATTGGATATGATTTGGAAAGGCACACACCTGTCTATATAAGGTCCCACAGTTGACAGTGCATGTCAGAGCAAAAACCAAGCCATGAGGTCGAAGGAATTGTCCGTAGAGCTCCGAGATAGGATTGTGTCGAGGCACAGATCTGGGGAAGGGTACCAAAAAATGTCTGCAGCATTGAAGGTCCCCAAGAACACAGTGGCCTCCATCATTCTTAAATGGAAGAAGTTTGGAACCACCAAGACTCTTCCTAGAGCTGGCCGCCCGGCCAAACTGAGCAATCGGGGGAGCAGGGCCTTTGTCAGGGAGGTGACCAAGAACCCGATGGTCACTCTGACAGACCTCCAGAGTTCCTCTGTGGAGATGGGAGAACCTTCCAGAAGGACAACCATCTCTGCAGCACTCCACCAATCAGGCCTTTATGGTAGAGTGGCCAGGCGGAAGCCACTCCTCAGTAAAAGGCACATGACAGCCCACCTGGAGTTTGCCAAAAGGCACCTAAAGACTCTCAGACCATGAGAAACAAAATTCTCTAGTGTGATGAAACCAAGATTGAAGTCTTTGGCCTGAATGCCAAGCGTCACGTCTGGAAGAAACCTGGCACCATCCCTACAGTGAAGCATGGTGGTGGCAGCATCATGCTGTGGGGATGTTTTTCAGTGGCAGGGACTGGGAGACTAGTCAGGATCGAGGGAAAGATGATCTGAGCAAAGTACAGAGAGATCCTTGATGAAAACCTGCTCCAGAGCGCTCAGGACCTCAGACTGGGGGCGAAGGTTCACCTTCCAACAGGACAACGACCCTAAGCACACAGCCAAGACAACGCAGGAGTGGCTTCGGGACAAGTCTCTGAATGTCCTTGAGTGGCCCAGCCAGAGCCCGGACTTGAACCCGATCGAACATCTCTGGAGAGCCCTGAAAATAGTGCAGCGACGCTCCCCATCCAACCTGACAGAGCTTGAGAGGATCTGCAGAGAAGAATGGGAGAAACTCCCCAAATACAGGTGTGCCAAGCTTGTAGCGTCATACCCAAGAAGACTTGAGGCTGTAATCGCTGCCAAAGGTGCTTCAACAAAGTAAAGGGTCTGAATAATTATGTAAATGTGATATTTTTGTTTATTTTTAATACATTTGCAAAAAATTCTAAAAACCTGTTTTTGCTTTGTCATTATGGGGTATTGTGTGTAGGTTGATGAGGGGAGAAAACAATTTAATCAATTTTAGAATAAGGCTGTAACGTAACAAAATGTGGAAAAAGTCAAGGGGTCTGAATACTTTCCGAATGCACTGTATCTCAAAATCAAATCAAATCAAATTTTATTTATCACATACACGTGTTTAGCAGATGTTATAGCGGGTGTAGCGAAATGCTTGTGCTTCTAGCTCCGACAGTGCAGTAATATCTAACAAGTAGTATCTAACAATTTCACAATATATACCCAATACACACTAATCTAGTAAGGAATGGAATTTAAGAATATATACTCCCTCCCCTCCGTCCTTCTCTCCCCTCCTCCCTCCCCTCCGTCCTTCTCTCCCCTCCTCCCTCCCCTCCCTCCCCTCCGTCCTTCTCTCCCCTCCTCCCTCCCCTCCGTCCTTCTCTCCCCCCCTCCTCCCTCCCCTCCGTCCTTCTCTCCCCTCCTCCCTCCCCTCCGTCCTTCTCTCCACTCCTCCCTCCCATCCGACCTTCTCTCCCCTCCTCCCTCCCCTCCGTCCTTCTCTCCCCTCCTCCCTCCCCTCCCTCCCACCCGACCTTCTCTCCCCTCCTCCCTCCCCTCCGACCTTCTCTCCCCTCCCCCCCTCCGTACTTCTCTCCCCTCCTCCCTCCCCTCCCTCCCATCCGACCTTCTCTCCCCTCCGTCCTTCTCTCCCCTCCTCCCTCCCCTCCGTCCTTCTCTCCCCTCCTCCCTCCCCTCCATCCTTCTCTCCCCTCCTCCCTCCCCTCCGTCCTTCTCTCCCCTCCTCCCTCCCCTCCATCCTTCTCTCCCCTCCTCCCTCCCCTCCGTCCTTCTCTCCCCCCCTCCTCCCTCCCTGTAGACCCAGCTGCGTATCGACTCGTTCTTCCGTCTGGAGCAGCAGGAGAGACAGGCCATCAAGAGCCAGCGCCTCCGCCGGGCCGTCACCTGTATGAAGAGGAAGGAGAGGGAGGAGGAAGGAGAGGGGGTCTGCTCCCCATCCAAGGCTAAGAGAGGGGAGGGGTCAGGGCCCAAGCAGAGGGAGGGAGGGGTGGAGGAGGGGACAGGGGGGTTCCTGGGGGCAGAGGTCAGTAAACCTGCTCCAGAGGATGTGGGAAGAGCCAGCCATGATATGGGAGGGGCCAGCCAGCAGAGGAAGGAAGTGCCTTCTCCTAATGAGGGTGTCCCTGAACCTAAACTCCTCCCAAGGAGGGCGGAGCAGAACGGCAGCGGCAGTTCCGGGGATGACAGTGATGGTGGCGGCGGGATCACCATGGTAACGGCCCAGTCAGTGTTTGGGGTTCAACCAAGGGGAGGGAGGGGGGGAAAGAGAGGTGGGGGGAGAGGGAGAGGTGGGGGGAGGGGGAGGAAGACACTGTGAGAACTTTAAACTCTCAACCGTCTGTTGGTGATGATGTCATCAGAGGGACATATTGAGGCCAATATGAAACCATTGTGATACATTTCCTGAATGTTTTGAATGATGAGGGATAATGTTTGAATATATCGATGTAAAAGACGGTGCTATGTAAACCCATGAGATTGTTGATCATTTCAGTCAGGCCTCCCCGGCTGTTTGTTGGTGTATTTTCTATGTTTGGGATGAATATTTGGAATAATAAAAATGTTTTTGTATTACAAAGTCAGTCTTGTTATTTGTTTACGCGGTGTTTCCCTGCTGGTGTTGACTGGAGCGGTAATGTGACGGCTGGACATCAGGGTTCCTCCACCTCCACAGGAGCGGTAATGTGATGGCTGGACATCACGGTTCCTCCACAGGAGCGGTAATGTGATGGCTGGACATCAGGGTTCCTCCACAGGAGCGGTAATGTGATGGCTGGACATCAGGGTTCCTCCACAGGAGCGGTAATGTGATGGCTGGACATCAGGGTTCCTCCACAGGAGCGGTAATGTGATGGCTGGACATCAGGGTTCCCCCACAGGAGCGGTAATGTGATGGCTGGACATCAGGGTTCCTCCACAGGAGCGGTAATGTGATGGCTGGACATCAGGGTTCCTCCACAGGAGCGGTAATGTGATGGCTGGACATCAGGGTTCCTCCACAGGAGCGGTAATGTGATGGCTGGACATCAGGGTTCCTCCACAGGAGCGGTAATGTGATGGCTGGACATCAGGGTTCCTCCACAGGAGCGGTAATGTGATGGCTGGACATCAGGGTTCCTCCACAGGAGCGGTAATGTGATGGCTGGACATCAGGGTTCCTCCACAGGAGCGGTAATGTGATGGCTGGACATCAGGGTTCCACCACAGGAGCGGTAATGTGATGGCTGGACATCAGGGTTCCTCCACAGGAGCGGTAATGTGATGGCTGGACATCAGGGTTTCCTCCACAGGAGCGGTAATGTGATGGCTGGACATCAGGGTTCCTCCACAGGAGCGGTAATGTGATGGCTGGACATCAGGGTTCCTCCACAGGAACGGTAATGTGATGGCTGGACATCAGGGTTCCTCCACAGGAGCGGTAATGTGATGGCTGGACATCAGGGTTCCTCCACCTCCACAGGAGCGGTAATGTGATGGCTGGACATCAGGGTTCCTCCACAGGAGCGGTAATGTGATGGCTGGACATCAGGGTTCCTCCACAGGAGCGGTAATGTGATGGCTGGACATCAGGGTTCCTCCACAGGAGCGGTAATGTGATGGCTGGACATCAGGGTTCCTCCACAGGAGCGGTAATGTGATAGTTGGACATCAGGGTTCCTCCACAGGAGCGGTAATGTGATGGCTGGACATCAGGGTTCCTCCACTGGAGCGGTAATGTGATGGCTGGACATCAGGGTTCCTCCACAGGAGCGGTAATGTGATGGCTGGACATCAGGGTTCCTCCACAGGAGCGGTAATGTGATGGCTGGACATCACGGTTCCTCCACAGGAGCGGTAATGTGATGGCTGGACATCAGGGTTCCACCACAGGAGCGGTAATGTGATGGCTGGACATCAGGGTTCCACCACAGGAGCGGTAATGTGATGGCTGGACATCAGGGTTCCTCCACTGGAGCGGTAATGTGATGGCTGGACATCAGGGTTCCTCCACAGCCTAACTAGTCTAGTCTCCTCATAATGTTGATGTTTTAACGGCTAGAATGCAGCAGGTAGGTCTCCCTCAGAGAGACAGCATCATTCTTTAACAGCTAGAATGCAGCAGGTAGGTCTCCCTCAGAGAGACAGCATCGTTCTTTAACAGATAGAATGCAGCAGGTAGGGCTTCCTCAGAGAGACAGCATCGTTCTTTAACAGCTAGAATGCAGCAGGTAGGTCTTCCTCAGAGAGACAGCATCGTTCTTTAACAGCTAGAATGCAGCAGGTAGGGCTTCCTCAGAGAGACAGCATCATTCTTTAACAGCTAGAATGCAGCAGGTAGGGCTTCCTCAGAGAGACAGCATCGTTCTTTAACAGCTAGAATGCAGCAGGTAGGGATTCCTCAGAGAGACAGCATCGTTCTTTAACAGCTAGAATGCAGCAGGTAGGGCTTCCTCAGAGAGACAGCATCGTTCTTTAACAGCTAGAATGCAGCAGGTAGGGCTTCCTCAGAGAGACAGCATCGTTCTTTAACAGCTAGAATGCAGCAGGTAGGGCTTCCTCAGAGAGACAGACAGCATCGTTCTTTAACAGCTAGAATGCAGCAGGTAGGTCTCCCTCAGAGAGACAGCATCGTTCTTTAACAGCTAGAATGCAGCAGGTAGGACTTCCTCAGAGAGACAGCATCGTTCTTTAACAGCTAGAATGCAGCAGGTAGACCTGCCTCAGAGAGACAGCATCGTTCTTTAACAGCTAGAATGCAGCAGGTAGACCTGCCTCAGAGAGACAGCATCGTTCTTTAACAGCTAGAATGCAGCAGGTAGACCTGCCTCAGAGAGACAGCATCGTTCTTTAACAGCTAGAATGCAGCAGGTAGGACTGCCTCAGAGAGACAGCATCGTTCTTTAACAGCTAGAATGCAGCAGGTAGGGCTTCCTCAGAGAGACAGCATCGTTCTTTAACAGCTAGAATGCAGCAGGTAGGGCTTCCTCAGAGAGACAGCATCGTTCTTTAACAGCTAGAATGCAGCAGGTAGGGCTTCCTCAGAGAGACAGACAGCATCGTTCTTTAACAGCTAGAATGCAGCAGGTAGGTCTTCCTCAGAGAGACAGCATCGTTCTTTAACAGCTAGAATGCAGCAGGTAGGTCTCCCTCAGAGAGACAGCATCGTTCTTTAACAGCTAGAATGCAGCAGGTAGGTCTTCCTCAGAGAGACAGCATCGTTCTTTAACAGCTAGAATGCAGCAGGTAGGTCTCCCTCAGAGAGACAGCATCGTTCTTTAACAGCTAGAATGCAGCAGGTAGGGCTTCCTCAGAGAGACAGCATCGTTCTTTAACAGCTAGAATGCAGCAGGTAGGACTTCCTCAGAGAGACAGCATCGTTCTTTAACAGCTAGAATGCAGCAGGTAGGGCTTCCTCAGAGAGACAGACAGCATCGTTCTTTAACAGCTAGAATGCAGCAGGTAGGGCTTCCTCAGAGAGACAGCATCGTTCTTTAACAGCTAGAATGCAGCAGGTAGGGCTTCCTCAGAGAGACAGCATCGTTCTTTAACAGCTAGAATGCAGCAGGTAGGTCTCCCTCAGAGAGACAGCATCGTTCTTTAACAGCTAGAATGCAGCAGGTAGGGCTGCCTCAGAGAGACAGCATCGTTCTTTAACAGCTAGAATGCAGCAGGTAGGGCTTCCTCAGAGAGACAGCATCGTTCTTTAACAGCTAGAATGCAGCAGGTAGGACTCCCTCAGAGAGACAGCATCGTTCTTTAACAGCTAGAATGCAGCAGGTAGGACTGCTTCAGAGAGACAGCATCGTTCTTTAACAGCTAGAATGCAGCAGGTAGGTCTGCCTCAGAGAGACAGCATCGTTCTTTAACAGCTAGAATGCAGCAGGTAGGACTCCCTCAGAGAGACAGCATCGTTCTTTAACAGCTAGAATGAAGCAGGTAGGACTGCTTCAGAGAGACAGCATCGTTCTTTAACAGCTAGAATGCAGCAGGTAGGGCTTCCTCAGAGAGACAGCATCATTCTTTAACAGCTAGAATGCAGCAGGTAGGGCTTCCTCAGAGAGACAGCATCGTTCTTTAACAGCTAGAATGCAGCAGGTAGAATGCAGCAGGTAGGTCTGCCTCAGAGAGACAGCATCGTTCTTTAACAGCTAGAATGCATTAGGTAGGGCTTCCTCAGAGAGACAGCATCGTTGTTTAACAGCTAGAATGCAGCAGGTAGGACTGCCTCAGAGAGACAGCATCGTTCTTTAACAGCTAGAATGCAGCAGGTAGGTCTTCCTCAGAGAGACAGCATCGTTCTTTAACAGCTAGAATGCAGCAGGTAGGGCTTCCTCAGAGAGACAGCATCATTCTTTAACAGCTAGAATGCAGCAGGTAGGGCTTCCTCAGAGAGACAGCATCGTTCTTTAACAGCTAGAATGCAGCAGGTAGGGATTCCTCAGAGAGACAGCATCGTTCTTTAACAGCTAGAATGCAGCAGGTAGGGCTTCCTCAGAGAGACAGCATCGTTCTTTAACAGCTAGAATGCAGCAGGTAGGGCTTCCTCAGAGAGACAGCATCGTTCTTTAACAGCTAGAATGCAGCAGGTAGGGCTTCCTCAGAGAGACAGACAGCATCGTTCTTTAACAGCTAGAATGCAGCAGGTAGGTCTCCCTCAGAGAGACAGCATCGTTCTTTAACAGCTAGAATGCAGCAGGTAGGACTTCCTCAGAGAGACAGCATCGTTCTTTAACAGCTAGAATGCAGCAGGTAGACCTGCCTCAGAGAGACAGCATCGTTCTTTAACAGCTAGAATGCAGCAGGTAGACCTGCCTCAGAGAGACAGCATCGTTCTTTAACAGCTAGAATGCAGCAGGTAGACCTGCCTCAGAGAGACAGCATCGTTCTTTAACAGCTAGAATGCAGCAGGTAGGACTGCCTCAGAGAGACAGCATCGTTCTTTAACAGCTAGAATGCAGCAGGTAGGGCTTCCTCAGAGAGACAGCATCGTTCTTTAACAGCTAGAATGCAGCAGGTAGGGCTTCCTCAGAGAGACAGCATCGTTCTTTAACAGCTAGAATGCAGCAGGTAGGGCTTCCTCAGAGAGACAGACAGCATCGTTCTTTAACAGCTAGAATGCAGCAGGTAGGTCTTCCTCAGAGAGACAGCATCGTTCTTTAACAGCTAGAATGCAGCAGGTAGGTCTCCCTCAGAGAGACAGCATCGTTCTTTAACAGCTAGAATGCAGCAGGTAGGTCTTCCTCAGAGAGACAGCATCGTTCTTTAACAGCTAGAATGCAGCAGGTAGGTCTCCCTCAGAGAGACAGCATCGTTCTTTAACAGCTAGAATGCAGCAGGTAGGGCTTCCTCAGAGAGACAGCATCGTTCTTTAACAGCTAGAATGCAGCAGGTAGGACTTCCTCAGAGAGACAGCATCGTTCTTTAACAGCTAGAATGCAGCAGGTAGGGCTTCCTCAGAGAGACAGACAGCATCGTTCTTTAACAGCTAGAATGCAGCAGGTAGGGCTTCCTCAGAGAGACAGCATCGTTCTTTAACAGCTAGAATGCAGCAGGTAGGGCTTCCTCAGAGAGACAGCATCGTTCTTTAACAGCTAGAATGCAGCAGGTAGGTCTCCCTCAGAGAGACAGCATCGTTCTTTAACAGCTAGAATGCAGCAGGTAGGGCTGCCTCAGAGAGACAGCATCGTTCTTTAACAGCTAGAATGCAGCAGGTAGGGCTTCCTCAGAGAGACAGCATCGTTCTTTAACAGCTAGAATGCAGCAGGTAGGACTCCCTCAGAGAGACAGCATCGTTCTTTAACAGCTAGAATGCAGCAGGTAGGACTGCTTCAGAGAGACAGCATCGTTCTTTAACAGCTAGAATGCAGCAGGTAGGTCTGCCTCAGAGAGACAGCATCGTTCTTTAACAGCTAGAATGCAGCAGGTAGGACTCCCTCAGAGAGACAGCATCGTTCTTTAACAGCTAGAATGAAGCAGGTAGGACTGCTTCAGAGAGACAGCATCGTTCTTTAACAGCTAGAATGCAGCAGGTAGGGCTTCCTCAGAGAGACAGCATCATTCTTTAACAGCTAGAATGCAGCAGGTAGGGCTTCCTCAGAGAGACAGCATCGTTCTTTAACAGCTAGAATTCAGCAGGTAGAATGCAGCAGGTAGGTCTGCCTCAGAGAGACAGCATCGTTCTTTAACAGCTAGAATGCATTAGGTAGGGCTTCCTCAGAGAGACAGCATCGTTGTTTAACAGCTAGAATGCAGCAGGTAGGACTGCCTCAGAGAGACAGCATCGTTCTTTAACAGCTAGAATGCAGCAGGTAGGGCTTCCTCAGAGAGACAGCATCGTTCTTTAACAGCTAGAATGCAGCAGGTAGGGCTTCCTCAGAGAGACAGCATCGTTCTTTAACAGCTAGAATGCAGCAGGTAGGGCTTCCTCAGAGAGACAGCATCGTTCTTTAACAGCTAGAATACAGCAGGTAGGGTTTCCTCAGAGAGACAGCATCGTTCTTTAACAGCTAGAATGCAGCAGTTAGGGTCTTCCTCAGAGAGACAGCATCGTTCTTTAACAGCTAGAATGCAGCAGGTAGAACTGCCTCAGAGAGACAGCATCGTTCTTTAACAGCTAGAATGCAGCAGGTAGGGCTTCCTCAGAGAGACAGCATCGTTCTTTAACAGCTAGAATGCAGCTGGTAGAATGCAGCAGGTAGGTCTCCCTCAGAGAGACAGCATCGTTCTTTAACAGCTAGAATGCAGCAGGTAGGGCTTCCTCAGAGAGACAGCATCGTTCTTTAACAGCTAGAATGCAGCAGGTAGAATGCAGCAGGTAGGTCTCCCTCAGAGAGACAGCATCGTTCTTTAACAGCTAGAATGCAGCAGGTAGGTCTCCCTCAGAGAGACAGCATCGTTCTTTAACAGCTAGAATGCAGCAGGTAGGGCTTCCTCAGAGAGACAGCATCGTTCTTTAACAGCTAGAATGCAGCAAGTAGGGCTTCCTCAGAGAGACAGCATCGTTCTTTAACAGCTAGAATGCAGCAGGTAGGTCTCCCTCAGAGAGGCAGCATCGTTCTTTAACAGCTAGAATGCAGCAGGTAGGACTGCCTCAGAGAGGCAGCATCGTTCTTTAACAGCTAGAATGCAGCAGGTAGGGATTCCTCAGAGAGACAGCATCGTTCTTTAACAGCTAGAATGCAGCAGGTAGAACTGCCTCAGAGAGACAGCATCGTTCTTTAACAGCTAGAATGCAGCAGGTAGGGCTTCCTCAGAGAGACAGCATCGTTCTTTAACAGCTAGAATGCAGTAGGTTGGGTTGCCTCAGAGAGACAGCATCGTTCTTTAACAGCTAGAATGCAGCAGGTAGAACTGCCTCAGAGAGACAGCATCGTTCTTTAACAGCTAGAATGCAGCAGGTAGGACTGCCTCAGAGAGACAGCATCGTTCTTTAACAGCTAGAATACAGCAGGTAGGGCTTCCTCAGAGAGACAGCATCGTTCTTTAACAGCTAGAATGCAGCAGGTAGGTCTGCCTCAGAGAGACAGCATCGTTCTTTAACAGCTAGAATGCAGCAGGTAGGTCTGCCTCAGAGAGACAGCATCGTTCTTTAACAGCTAGAATGCAGCAGGTAGGGCTTCCTCAGAGAGACAGCATCGTTCTTTAACAGCTAGAATGCAGCAGGTAGGGCTTCCTCAGAGAGACAGCATCGTTCTTTAACAGCTAGAATGCAGCAGGTAGGGCTGCCTCAGAGAGACAGCATCGTTCTTTAACAGCTAGAATGCAGCAGGTAGGTCTCCCTCAGAGAGACAGCATCGTTCTTTAACAGCTAGAATGCAGCAGGTAGGTCTCCCTCAGAGAGACAGCATCGTTCTTTAACAGCTAGAATGCAGCAGGTAGGGCTTCCTCAGAGAGACAGCATCGTTCTTTAACAGCTAGAATGCAGCAGGTAGGACTGCTTCAGAGAGACAGCATCGTTCTTTAACAGCTAGAATGCAGCAGGTAGGGCTGCCTCAGAGAGACAGCATCGTTCTTTAACAGCTAGAATGCAGCAGGTAGGACTTCCTCAGAGAGACAGCATCGTTCTTTAACAGCTAGAATGCAGCAGGTAGAACTGCCTCAGAGAGACAGCATCGTTCTTTAACAGCTAGAATGCAGCAGGTAGGGCTTCCTCAGAGAGACAGCATCGTTCTTTAACAGCTAGAATGCAGCAGGTAGGGCTTCCTAAGAGAGACAGCATCGTTCTTTAACAGCTAGAATGCAGCAGGTAGGACTGCCTCAGAGAGACAGCATCGTTCTTTAACAGCTAGAATGCAGCAGGTAGGACTGCTTCAGAGAGACAGCATCGTTCTTTAACAGCTAGAATGCAGCAGGTAGGGCTGCCTCAGAGAGACAGCATCGTTCTTTAACAGCTAGAATGCAACAGGTAGGACTTCCTCAGAGAGACAGCATCGTTCTTTAACAGCTAGAATGCAGCAGGTAGAACTGCCTCAGAGAGACAGCATCGTTCTTTAACAGCTAGAATGCAGCAGGTAGGGCTTCCTCAGAGAGACAGCATCGTTCTTTAACAGCTAGAATGCAGCAGGTAGGGTTTCCTCAGAGAGACAGTATCGTTCTTTAACAGCTAGAATGCAGCAGGTAGGTCTCCCTCAGAGAGACAGCATCGTTCTTTAACAGATAGAATGCAGCAGGTAGGGCTTCCTCAGAGAGACAGCATCGTTCTTTAACAGCTAGAATGCAGCAGGTAGGGCTTCCTCAGAGAGACAGCATCGTTCTTTAACAGCTAGAATGCAGCAGGTAGGGCTTCCTCAGAGAGACAATATCGTTCTTTAACAGCTAGAATGCAGCAGGTAGGACTTCCTCAGAGAGACAGCATCGTTCTTTAACAGCTAGAATGCAGCAGGTAGAACTGCCTCAGAGAGACAGCATCGTTCTTTAACAGCTAGAATGCAGCAGGTAGGGCTTCCTCAGAGAGACAGACAGCATCGTTCTTTAACAGCTAGAATGCAGCAGGTAGGGCTTCCTCAGAGAGACAGCATCGTTCTTTAACAGCTAGAATGCAGCAGGTAGGGCTTCCTCAGAGAGACAGCATCGTTCTTTAACAGCTAGAATGCAGCAGGTAGAATGCAGCAGGTAGGACTTCCTCAGAGAGACAGCATCGTTCTTTAACAGCTAGAATACAGCAGGTAGGTCTTCCTCAGAGAGACAGCATCGTTCTTTAACAGCTAGAATGCAGCAGGTAGGGCTTCCTCAGAGAGACAGCATCGTTCTTTAACAGCTAGAATGCAGCAGGTAGGACTGCCTCAGAGAGACAGCATCGTTCTTTAACAGCTAGAATGCAGCAGGTAGGACTGCCTCAGAGAGACAGCATCATTCTTTAACAGCTAGAATGCAGCAGGTAGGGCTTCCTCAGAGAGACAGCATCGTTCTTTAACAGCTAGAATGCAGCAGGTAGGTCTCCCTCAGAGAGACAGCATCGTTCTTTAACAGCTAGAATGCAGCAGGTAGAACTGCCTCAGAGAGACAGCATCGTTCTTTAACAGCTAGAATGCAGCAGGTAGAACTGCCTCAGAGAGACAGCATCGTTCTTTAACAGCTAGAATGCAGCAGGTAGAACTGCCTCAGAGAGACAGCATCGTTCTTTAACAGCTAGAATGCAGCAGGTAGGTCTGCCTCAGAGAGACAGACAGCATCGTTCTTTAACAGCTAGAATGCAGCAGGTAGGGCTTCCTCAGAGAGACAGCATCGTTCTTTAACAGCTAGAATGCAGCAGGTAGGGCTTCCTCAGAGAGACAGCATCATTCTTTAACAGCTAGAATGCAGCAGGTAGGACTGCTTCAGAGAGACAGCATCGTTCTTTAACAGCTAGAATGCAGCAGGTAGGGCTTCCTCAGAGAGACAGACAGCATCGTTCTTTAACAGCTAGAATGCAGCAGGTAGGTCTGCCTCAGAGAGACAGACAGCATCGTTCTTTAACAGCTAGAATGCAGCAGGTAGGGCTTCCTCAGAGAGACAGCATCGTTCTTTAACAGCTAGAATGCAGCAGGTAGGGCTTCCTCAGAGAGACAGACAGCATCGTTCTTTAACAGCTAGAATGCAGCAGGTAGGGCTTCCTCAGAGAGACAGCATCGTTCTTTAACAGCTAGAATGCAGCAGGTAGGGCTTCCTCAGAGAGACAGACAGCATCGTTCTTTAACAGCTAGAATGCAGCAGGTAGGGCTTCCTCAGAGAGACAGCATCGTTCTTTAACAGCTAGAATGCAGCAGGTAGGGCTTCCTCAGAGAGACAGCATCGTTCTTTAACAGCTAGAATGCAGCAGGTAGGGCTTCCTCAGAGAGACAGCATCGTTCTTTAACAGCTAGAATGCAGCAGGTAGGGCTTCCTCAGAGAGACAGCATCGTTCTTTAACAGGTAGAATACAGCAGGTAGGGCTTCCTCAGAGAGACAGCATCATTCTTTAACAGCTAGAATGCAGCAGGTAGGGCTTCCTCAGAGAGACAGCATCGTTCTTTAACAGCTAGAATGCAGCAGGTAGGACTGCCTCAGAGAGGCAGCATCGTTCTTTAACAGCTAGAATGCAGCAGGTAGGGCTTCCTCAGAGAGACAGCATCGTTCTTCAACAGCTAGAATGCAGCAGGTAGGTCTTCCTCAGAGAGACAGACAGCATCGTTCTTTAACAGCTAGAATGCAGCAGGTAGGGCTTCCTCAGAGAGACAGACAGCATCGTTCTTTAACAGCTAGAATGCAGCAGGTAGGTCTCCCTCAGAGAGACAGACAGCATAGTTCTTTAACAGCTAGAATGCAGCAGGTAGGGCTTCCTCAGAGAGACAGACAGCATCGTTCTTTAACAGCTAGAATGCAGCAGGTAGGTCTCCCTCAGAGAGACAGACAGCATCGTTCTTTAACAGCTAGAATGCAGCAGGTAGGGCTTCCTCAGAGAGACAGACAGCATCGTTCTTTAACAGCTAGAATGCAGCAGGTAGGGCTTCCTCAGAGAGAGAGACGGCATCGTTCTTTAACAGCTAGAATGCAGCAGGTAGGGCTTCCTCAGAGAGACAGCATCGTTCTTTAACAGCTAGAATGCAGCAGGTAGGGCTTCCTCAGAGAGACAGCATCGTTCTTTAACAGCTAGAATGCAGCAGGTAGGGCTTCCTCAGAGAGACATCATCGTTCTTTAACAGCTAGAATGCAGCAGGTAGGGCTTCCTCAGAGAGACAGCATCGTTCTTTAACAGCTAGAATGCAGCCGGTAGGGCTTCCTCAGAGAGACAGCATCGTTCTTTAACAGCTAGAATGCAGCAGGTAGGGCTTCCTCAGAGAGACAGCATCGTTCTTTAACAGCTAGAATGCAGCAGGTAGGGATTCCTAAGAGAGACAGCATCGTTCTTTAACAGCTAGAATGCAGCAGGTAGGGCTTCCTCAGAGAGACAGCATCGTTCTTTAACAGCTAGAATGCAGCAGGTAGGGCTTCCTCAGAGAGACAGCATCGTTCTTTAACAGCTAGAATGCAGCAGGTAGGGCTTCCTCAGAGAGACATCATCGTTCTTTAACAGCTAGAATGCAGCAGGTAGGGCTTCCTCAGAGAGACAGCATCGTTCTTTAACAGCTAGAATGCAGCCGGTAGGGCTTCCTCAGAGAGACAGCATCGTTCTTTAACAGCTAGAATGCAGCAGGTAGGGCTTCCTCAGAGAGACATCATCGTTCTTTAACAGCTAGAATGCAGCAGGTAGGGCTTCCTCAGAGAGACAGCATCGTTCTTTAACAGCTAGAATGCAGCAGGTAGGGCTTCCTCAGAGAGACATCATCGTTCTTTAACAGCTAGAATGCAGCAGGTAGGGCTTCCTCAGAGAGACAGCATCGTTCTTTAACAGCTAGAATGCAGCAGGTAGGGCTTCCTCAGAGAGACAGCATCGTTCTTTAACAGCTAGAATGCAGCCGGTAGGGCTTCCTCAGAGAGACAGCATCGTTCTTTAACAGCTAGAATGCAGCAGGTAGGGCTTCCTCAGAGAGACAGCATCGTTCTTTAACAGCTAGAATGCAGCAGGTAGGGCTTCCTCAGAGAGACAGCATCGTTCTTTAACAGCTAGAATGCAGCAGGTAGGGCTTCCTCAGAGAGACAGCATCGTTCTTTAACAGCTAGAATGCAGCAGGTAGGACTCCCTCAGAGAGACAGCATCGTTCTTTAACAGCTAGAATGCAGCAGGTAGGGCTTCCTCAGAGAGACAGCATCGTTCTTTAACAGCTAGAATGCAGCAGGTAGGGCTTCCTCAGAGAGACAGCATCGTTCTTTAACAGCTAGAATGCAGCAGGTAGGACTCCCTCAGAGAGACAGCATCGTTCTTTAACAGCTAGAATGCAGCAGGTAGGGCTTCCTCAGAGAGACAGCATCGTTCTTTAACAGCTAGAATGCAGCAGGTAGGGCTTCCTCAGAGAGACAGCATCGTTCTTTAACAGCTAGAATGCAGCAGGTAGGACTCCCTCAGAGAGACAGCATCGTTCTTTAACAGCTAGAATGCAGCAGGTAGGGCTTCCTCAGAGAGACAGCATCGTTCTTTAACAGCTAGAATGCAGCAGGTAGGGCTTCCTCAGAGAGACAGCATCGTTCTTTAACAGCTAGAATGCAGCAGGTAGGGCTTCCTCAGAGAGACAGCATCGTTCTTTAACAGCTAGAATGCAGCAGGTAGGGATTCCTCCGAGAGACAGCATCGTTCTTTAACAGCTAGAATGCAGCCGGTAGGGCTTCCTCAGAGAGACAGCATCGTTCTTTAACAGCTAGAATGCAGCAGGTAGGGCTTCCTCAGAGAGACAGCATCGTTCTTTAACAGCTAGAATGCAGCAGGTAGGGCTTCCTCAGAGAGACAGCATCGTTCTTTAACAGCTAGAATGCAGCAGGTAGGTCTTCCTCAGAGAGACAGCATCGTTCTTTAACAGCTAGAATGCAGCAGGTAGGGCTTCCTCAGAGAGACAGCATCGTTCTTTAACAGCTAGAATGCAGCAGGTAGGGCTTCCTCAGAGAGACAGCATCGTTCTTTAACAGCTAGAATGCAGCAGGTAGGGCTTCCTCAGAGAGACAGCATCGTTCTTTAACAGCTAGAATGCAGCAGGTAGGGCTTCCTCAGAGAGACAGCATCGTTCTTTAACAGCTAGAATGCAGCAGGTAGGGCTTCCTCAGAGAGACAGCATCGTTCTTTAACAGCTAGAATGCAGCAGGTAGGTCTTCCTCAGAGAGACAGCATCGTTCTTTAACAGCTAGAATGCAGCAGGTAGGGCTTCCTCAGAGAGACAGCATCGTTCTTTAACAGCTAGAATGCAGCAGGTAGGGCTTCCTCAGAGAGACAGCATCGTTCTTTAACAGCTAGAATGCAGCAGGTAGGGCTTCCTCAGAGAGACAGCATCGTTCTTTAACAGCTAGAATGCAGCAGGTAGGGCTTCCTCAGAGAGACAGCATCGTTCTTTAACAGCTAGAATGCAGCAGGTAGGGCTTCCTCAGAGAGACAGCATCGTTCTTTAACAGCTAGAATGCAGCAGGTAGGGCTTCCTCAGAGAGACAGCATCGTTCTTTAACAGCTAGAATGCAGCAGGTAGGTCTTCCTCAGAGAGACAGCATCGTTCTTTAACAGCTAGAATGCAGCAGGTAGGGCTTCCTCAGAGAGACAGCATCGTTCTTTAACAGCTAGAATGCAGCAGGTAGGGCTTCCTCAGAGAGACAGCATCGTTCTTTAACAGCTAGAATGCAGCAGGTAGGGCTTCCTCAGAGAGACAGCATCGTTCTTTAACAGCTAGAATGCAGCAGGTAGGGCTTCCTCAGAGAGACAGCATCGTTCTTTAACAGCTAGAATGCAGCAGGTAGGGCTTCCTCAGAGAGACAGCATCGTTCTTTAACAGCTAGAATGCAGCAGGTAGGGATTCCTCAGAGAGACAGCATCGTTCTTTAACAGCTAGAATGCAGCAGGTAGGGCTTCCTCAGAGAGACAGCATCGTTCTTTAACAGCTAGAATGCAGCAGGTAGGGCTTCCTCAGAGAGACAGCATCGTTCTTTAACAGCTAGAATGCAGCAGGTAGGGCTTCCTCAGAGAGACAGCATCGTTCTTTAACAGCTAGAATGCAGCAGGTAGGTCTTCCTCAGAGAGACAGCATCGTTCTTTAACAGCTAGAATGCAGCAGGTAGGGCTTCCTCAGAGAGACAGCATCGTTCTTTAACAGCTAGAATGCAGCAGGTAGGGCTTCCTCAGAGAGACAGCATCGTTCTTTAACAGCTAGAATGCAGCAGGTAGGGCTTCCTCAGAGAGACAGCATCGTTCTTTAACAGCTAGAATGCAGCAGGTAGGGCTTCCTCAGAGAGACAGCATCGTTCTTTAACAGCTAGAATGCAGCAGGTAGGGCTTCCTCAGAGAGACAGCATCGTTCTTTAACAGCTAGAATGCAGCAGGTAGGGCTTCCTCAGAGAGACAGCATCGTTCTTTAACAGCTAGAATGCAGCAGGTAGGGCTTCCTCAGAGAGACAGCATCGTTCTTTAACAGCTAGAATGCAGCAGGTAGGGCTTCCTCAGAGAGACAGCATCGTTCTTTAACAGCTAGAATGCAGCAGGTAGGGCTTCCTCAGAGAGACAGCATCGTTCTTTAACAGCTAGAATGCAGCAGGTAGGGATTCCTCAGAGAGACAGCATCGTTCTTTAACAGCTAGAATGCAGCAGGTAGGGCTTCCTCAGAGAGACAGCATCGTTCTTTAACAGCTAGAATGCAGCAGGTAGGGCTTCCTCAGAGAGACAGCATCGTTCTTTAACAGCTAGAATGCAGCAGGTAGGGCTTCCTCAGAGAGACAGCATCGTTCTTTAACAGCTAGAATGCAGCAGGTAGGTCTTCCTCAGAGAGACAGCATCGTTCTTTAACAGCTAGAATGCAGCAGGTAGGGCTTCCTCAGAGAGACAGCATCGTTCTTTAACAGCTAGAATGCAGCAGGTAGGGCTTCCTCAGAGAGACAGCATCGTTCTTTAACAGCTAGAATGCAGCAGGTAGGGCTTCCTCAGAGAGACAGCATCGTTCTTTAACAGCTAGAATGCAGCAGGTAGGGCTTCCTCAGAGAGACAGCATCGTTCTTTAACAGCTAGAATGCAGCAGGTAGGGCTTCCTCAGAGAGACAGCATCGTTCTTTAACAGCTAGAATGCAGCAGGTAGGGCTTCCTCAGAGAGACAGCATCGTTCTTTAACAGCTAGAATGCAGCAGGTAGGGCTTCCTCAGAGAGACAGCATCGTTCTTTAACAGCTAGAATGCAGCAGGTAGGGCTTCCTCAGAGAGACAGCATCGTTCTTTAACAGCTAGAATGCAGCAGGTAGGGCTTCCTCAGAGAGACAGCATCGTTCTTTAACAGCTAGAATGCAGCAGGTAGGGCTTCCTCAGAGAGACAGCATCGTTCTTTAACAGCTAGAATGCAGCAGGTAGGACTTCCTCAGAGAGACAGCATCGTTCTTTAACAGCTAGAATGCAGCAGGTAGGGCTTCCTCAGAGAGACAGCATCGTTCTTTAACAGCTAGAATGCAGCAGGTAGGGCTTCCTCAGAGAGACAGCATCGTTCTTTAACAGCTAGAATGCAGCAGGTAGGACTGCTTCAGAGAGACAGCATCGTTCTTTAACAGCTAGAATGCAGCAGGTAGGGCTTCCTCAGAGAGACAGCATCGTTCTTTAACAGCTAGAATGCAGCAGGTAGGGCTTCCTCAGAGAGACAGCATCGTTCTTTAACAGCTAGAATGCAGCAGGTAGGGCTTCCTCAGAGAGACAGCATCGTTCTTTAACAGCTAGAATGCAGCAGGTAGGGCTTCCTCAGAGAGACAGCATCGTTCTTTAACAGCTAGAATGCAGCAGGTAGGGCTTCCTCAGAGAGACAGCATCGTTCTTTAACAGCTAGAATGCAGCAGGTAGGTCTTCCTCAGAGAGACAGCATCGTTCTTTAACAGCTAGAATGCAGCAGGTAGGGCTTCCTCAGAGAGACAGCATCGTTCTTTAACAGCTAGAATGCAGCAGGTAGGGCTTCCTCAGAGAGACAGCATCGTTCTTTAACAGCTAGAATGCAGCAGGTAGGGCTTCCTCAGAGAGACAGCATCGTTCTTTAACAGCTAGAATGCAGCAGGTAGGGCTTCCTCAGAGAGACAGCATCGTTCTTTAACAGCTAGAATGCAGCAGGTAGGACTGCTTCAGAGAGACAGCATCGTTCTTTAACAGCTAGAATGCAGCAGGTAGGGCTTCCTCAGAGAGACAGCATCGTTCTTTAACAGCTAGAATGCAGCAGGTAGGGCTTCCTCAGAGAGACAGCATCGTTCTTTAACAGCTAGAATGCAGCAGGTAGGGCTTCCTCAGAGAGACAGCATCGTTCTTTAACAGCTAGAATGCAGCAGGTAGGGCTTCCTCAGAGAGACAGCATCGTTCTTTAACAGCTAGAATGCAGCAGGTAGGGCTTCCTCAGAGAGACAGCATCGTTCTTTAACAGCTAGAATGCAGCAGGTAGGTCTTCCTCAGAGAGACAGCATCGTTCTTTAACAGCTAGAATGCAGCAGGTAGGGCTTCCTCAGAGAGACAGCATCGTTCTTTAACAGCTAGAATGCAGCAGGTAGGGCTTCCTCAGAGAGACAGCATCGTTCTTTAACAGCTAGAATGCAGCAGGTAGGGCTTCCTCAGAGAGACAGCATCGTTCTTTAACAGCTAGAATGCAGCAGGTAGGGCTTCCTCAGAGAGACAGCATCGTTCTTTAACAGCTAGAATGCAGCAGGTAGGACTGCTTCAGAGAGACAGCATCGTTCTTTAACAGCTAGAATGCAGCAGGTAGGGCTTCCTCAGAGAGACAGCATCGTTCTTTAACAGCTAGAATGCAGCAGGTAGGGCTTCCTCAGAGAGACAGCATCGTTCTTTAACAGCTAGAATGCAGCAGGTAGGGCTTCCTCAGAGAGACAGCATCGTTCTTTAACAGCTAGAATGCAGCAGGTAGGTCTTCCTCAGAGAGACAGCATCGTTCTTTAACAGCTAGAATGCAGCAGGTAGGGCTTCCTCAGAGAGACAGCATCGTTCTTTAACAGCTAGAATGCAGCAGGTAGGGCTTCCTCAGAGAGACAGCATCGTTCTTTAACAGCTAGAATGCAGCAGGTAGGGCTTCCTCAGAGAGACAGCATCGTTCTTTAACAGCTAGAATGCAGCAGGTAGGTCTTCCTCAGAGAGACAGCATCGTTCTTTAACAGCTAGAATGCAGCAGGTAGGGCTTCCTCAGAGAGACAGCATCGTTCTTTAACAGCTAGAATGCAGCAGGTAGGGCTTCCTCAGAGAGACAGCATCGTTCTTTAACAGCTAGAATGCAGCAGGTAGGGCTTCCTCAGAGAGACAGCATCGTTCTTTAACAGCTAGAATGCAGCAGGTAGGGCTTCCTCAGAGAGACAGCATCGTTCTTTAACAGCTAGAATGCAGCAGGTAGGACTGCTTCAGAGAGACAGCATCGTTCTTTAACAGCTAGAATGCAGCAGGTAGGGCTTCCTCAGAGAGACAGCATCGTTCTTTAACAGCTAGAATGCAGCAGGTAGGGCTTCCTCAGAGAGACAGCATCGTTCTTTAACAGCTAGAATGCAGCAGGTAGGGCTTCCTCAGAGAGACAGCATCGTTCTTTAACAGCTAGAATGCAGCAGGTAGGTCTTCCTCAGAGAGACAGCATCGTTCTTTAACAGCTAGAATGCAGCAGGTAGGGCTTCCTCAGAGAGACAGCATCGTTCTTTAACAGCTAGAATTCAGCAGGTAGGGCTTCCTCAGAGAGACAGCATCGTTATTTAACAGCTAGAATGCAGCAGGTAGGGCTTCCTCAGAGAGACAGCATCGTTCTTTAACAGCTAGAATGCAGCAGGTAGGGCTTCCTCAGAGAGACAGCATCGTTCTTTAACAGCTAGAATGCAGCAGGTAGGACTGCTTCAGAGAGACAGCATCGTTCTTTAACAGCTAGAATGCAGCAGGTAGGGCTTCCTCAGAGAGACAGCATCGTTCTTTAACAGCTAGAATGCAGCAGGTAGGGCTTCCTCAGAGAGACAGCATCGTTCTTTAACAGCTAGAATGCAGCAGGTAGGGCTTCCTCAGAGAGACAGCATCATTCTTTAACAGCTAGAATGCAGCAGGTAGGGCTTCCTCAGAGAGACAGGAGGAGACATAAACCCTCACGTCCTTGGCTAAGGTTGGCCACCAGTACTTAGCGCTAAGGCAGTGCACTGTCCGGCCAATACCTGGATGACCAGAGGAGGGTGACGTGTGAGCCCAATAAATCAGTCGATCACGGATCTCGAGCGGCACGTACTTCCGCCCCTCTGGACACTCTGGAGGAGTAGGGTCTGTACGTAACGCCCTCTCGATCTCCGCATCGACCTCCCACACCACCGGTGCCACCAGACAAGACTCCGGTAGTATGGGAGTAGGCTCAATGGACCTCTCCTCTGTGTCATATCGCCAGGACAGGGCGTCTGCCTTCACGTTCTGTGACCCAGGGATATACGTGAGCTTAAAAGAAACATGGCCCACCTAGCCTGACGAGGGTTCAGTCTCCTCGCTGCCCGGATGTACTCCAGGTTACGATGGTCAGTCAGAATGAGAAAAGGGTGTTGAGCCCCCTCCAGCCAATGCCTCCACACCTTTAGGGCTTGAACCACCGCTAGCAGCTCCCTGTCCCCCACGTCATAATTACGTTCCGCCGGGCTGAGCTTCTTAGAATAAAAGGCACAGGGACAGAGTTTAGGAGGCGTGCCCGAGCGTTGAGACAGTACAGCACCAATCCCTGCCTCGGACGCATCCACCTCAACTTGGAACGCCAAAGAGGGGTCCGGATGTGCCAGCACCGGAACTGAGGTGAACAGGTCCTTCAGATGTCTAAACGCCCTGTCCGCCTCAGCCGACCACTGCAAACGCACCGGGCCCCCCTTTAGCAGGGAGGTGATGGGAGCTGCTACCTGTCCAAAACCCCGGATAAACCTCCGGTAGTAATTGGCAAAACCCAAAAACCGCTGCACCTCCTTAACCGTGGTAGGAGTCTGCCAATTACGCACGGCTGAAACGCGGTCAATCTCCATCTCCACCCCTGACGCGGACAACCGATGTCCCAGGAAGGAGATGGACTCCTGGAAAAACAGGCATTTCTCCGCCTTCACATACAAGTCATGCTCCAACAGTCTACCCAACACCCGACGCACCAGGGACACATGCTCGGCTCGTGTAGCGGAGTATATTAGAATGTCATCAATATACACCACAACACCCTGTCCATGCAAATCCCGGAAAATCTCGTCCACAAATGATTGGAAGACTGAAGGAGCATTCATTAACCCGTAGGGCATGACGAGATACTCATAGTGACCCGAGGTGGTACTAAATGCTGTTTTCCATTAATCTCCTTCCCTAATGCGCACCAGGTTGTAAGCGCTCCTGAGATCCAATTTTGTGAAGAATCGCGCCCCGTGTAATGACTCCGTCATACTCGCAATAAGAGGGAGAGGATAACTGTATTTAATGGTAATCTGATTGAGACCACGGTAATCAATACACGGGCGCAAACCTCCATCCTTCTTCTTCACAAAAAAGAAACTCGAGGACGCAGGAGAAGTGGAGGGCCGTATGTATCCCTGTCCCAGAGATTTGGTGATGTATGTCTCCATAGCCGCCGTCTCCTCTTGAGACAGAGGATACACATGACTACGCGGAAGTGCAGCGCCTGCCTGGAGGTCTATCGCACAATCCCCCTGTCTATGAGGTGGTAATTGAGTCGCCCTCTTCTTACTGAAGACGAGTGCCAAATCTGTATACTCAGGAGGAATGTGCAGTGCGGGCATTTGGTTCGGACTTTCCACCGTTGTCGCCCCTACGGAAACACCTATACACCGCCCGACACACTGATCAGACCACTCCCTGAGAGCCCTCTGTTGCCACGAAATGTTGGGGTCATGAGATGTTAACCAGGGAAGCCCCAGCACCACGGGAAACGCAGGAGAGTCAATCAGATACAACTGTATAATCTCCTCATAACCCCCCTACGTCTTCATCTTAAGTGGCGCTGTGACCTCCCTAATCAATCCCGACCCCAAAGGGCGGCTGTCTAGGGCATGGATAGGGAAGGGCACATCGACTGGTAATATCCTATAACAGAAACTGCGATCAATAAAATTCCCAGCTGTGCCTGAATCGACTAGCGCCTTATGCTGGGAGTGAGAAGAAACCTCTGGAAACACAACTTGGATACACAAGTGGACAACAGAGAGCTCTGGGTGAGTTGGGCGCTTACTCACCTGGAATGACTCATCAGTGCGTGACCTGCTGCCTCGATCCCTAGGAGACCCTCCCCAGCACCGAACCGCAGTGTGTCCTCTGCGGCCACAGTTGGTGCAGGGGACGGCCTCTCTCCGGGTCTCTCTCCTCCTCTCTCTAGCACCAGCACCCCCGAGCTCCATAGGGCTCGGCTCGGAGGTGCTGGGGGATGGAATGGACGGCCCCAGCTCCGGACGTCCGCGGGTAGCCAACAGGGTATCCAGACGGATCAACATGTCCACCAACTGATCGAAGCTTAGGTTGGTGTCCCTGCAGGCCAACTCTCAGCGAACGTCCTCCCGTAGGCTGCACCTATAGTGGTCGATGAGGGCCCTCTCATTCCATCCCGCATTGGCAGCCAGAGTCCGGAAATCCAGTGCGAATTCCTGCGCGCTCCTCTTCCCCTGTCTGAGGTGGAACAGACGCTCCCCCGCCGCTTTCCCCTCTGGGGGATGATCGAAAACCGCCCTGAAGCGGCAGGAGAACTCCACATAACTGACTGTGGCGGCGTCTATTCCCCTCCATTCGGCGTTGGCCCACTCCAATGCCTTGCCGGACAGACAGGAGATGAGGGCGGAAACGCTCTCGTATCCCGAGGGCGCCGGGTGAATGGTTGCCAGGTAGAGTTCTACTTGGAGCAGGAAACCCTGACACCCGGCTGCGGTGTCATCATAAGCCCTCGGGAGCGAGAGCCGAATCCCACTGGACTCCGGAGATGGAACGATGGGTCTGGCCGATGGTGGTGGTATTGTTGGAGGAGGTGTGGGCAAACCTCCTCTCTCCCATCGGCTCAAAGTGTCCATAACATCCTGCATGGCGGTGCCCAGTCTCTGGATCATGGCGTCTTGGCTGCTTACGCGCTCCTCCAATGATCCCGTCGGTACCGCTGATCCTGCTGACTCCATGGTGGTTTTGTGTTATTCTGTCAAGGAGTGAGGTGTATGCGGCGAGTGAAGTCAGACGCAGGACACAGAGATACTAGCAGACTACTTTACTAAATGTAAAGTACAAAACAAAACCTCCGCAACTGGAGGGAAAAACACCATATACGTAATATGGATAATTACAGCAAGGCCGAACACCGACTAGACACAAAACAATAACACACAAATACCAAACGTGAGACAAGGGAAATTATAGGCTATACAATCAAACATAATAGACAACAGGTGTAACTACTCAAGACAAAACAAGACAAACACCGAAACATCGATCGGCAGTAGCTAGTACTCCGGGGACGACGAACGCCGAAGCCTGCCCGAGCAAGGAGGAGGAGCAGCCTCGGCAGAATCCGTGACAACGGCATTGTTATTTAGGCAAACTGTCAGTGTTTGGCATGATAATCTCCCCCTCCTAGTCAAACTGTCAGTGTTTGGCATGATAATCTCCTCCTCCTAGTCAGTGTTTGGCATGATAATCTCCCCCTCCTTGTCAAACTGTCAGTGTTTGGCATGATAATCTCCCCCTCCTAGTCAGTGTTTGGCATGATAATCTCCCCCTCCTAGTCAGTGTTTGGCATGATAATCTCCCCCTCCTAGTCAGTGTTTGGCATGATAATCTCCCCCTCCTAGTCAGTGTTTGGCATGATAATCTCCCCCTCCTTGTCAAACTGTCAGTGTTTGGCATGATAATCTCCCCCTCCTTGTCAAACTGTCAGTGTTTGGCATGATAATCTCCCCCTCCTAGTCAGTGTTTGGCATGATAATCTCCCCCTCCTTGTCAAACTGTCAGTGTTTGGCATGATAATCTCCCCCTCCTAGTCAGTGTTTGGCATGATAATCTCCCCCTCCTAGTCAGTGTTTGGCATGATAATCTCCCCCTCCTAGTCAGTGTTTGGCATGATAATCTCCCCCTCCTAGTCAGTGTTTGGCATGATAATCTCCCCCTCCTAGTCAGTGTTTGGCATGATAATCTCCCCCTCCTAGTCAGTGTTTGGCATGATAATCTCCCCCTCCTAGTCAGTGTTTGGCATGATAATCTCCCCCTCCTAGTCAGTGTTTGGCATGATAATCTCCCCCTCCTAGTCAGTGTTTGGCATGATAATCTCCCCCTCCTAGTCAGAATGTTGTTAAGATACTAACCCCCCCCCCCCCCCCCACCCCTGTTGGAACTCTCTCACCCCCTCTCTTCCTCTATCCCCCTTTTCTGACCCCCAAGCCCCCAACTCTATTTCTAACTCTCTGCTAGAACTCTCACTTCACCTCTCTCTCCCTTTACCCGTCTCTCTCTAGCTCTTCCTCTCCTTCTCTCTCTGGAGGGAGGGAGGGAGGGAGGGAGGGAGGGGGGAGTAGTGGACACCAGGCTGTAGTATGCCACTGGAGGGAGGGAGGGAGGAAGGGAGGGGGAGTAGTGGACAACAGGCTGTAGTATGCCACTGGAGGGAGAGGTGGGGAGGGAGGGAGGGAGGGAGGGAGGGAGGGAGGGAGGGGGGAGTAGTGGACACCAGGCTGTAGTATGCCACTGGAGGGAGGGAGGGAGGGAGGGAGGGGGGAGTACCGTACCCAGTATGCCAACGGCGGGAGGGAAGGAATGAGAAAGATAATCATATACCAACCCCTCCCAACACACAGCCAGCCACCTGACCCCTCACAGCACACAGCCAGCCACCTGACCCCTCACAACACACAGCCAGCCACCTGACCCCTCACAACACACAGCCAGCCGCCTGACCCCTCACAACACACAGCCAGCCACCTGACCCCTCACAACACACAGCCAGCCGCCTGACCCCTCACAACACACAGCCAGCCACCTGACCCCTCACAACACACAGCCAGCCGCCTGACCCCTCACAACACACAGCCAGCCACCTGACCCCTCACAACACACAGCCAGCCACCTGACCCCTCACAACACACAGCCAGCCACCTGACCCCTCACAACACACAGCCAGCCGCCTGACCCCTCACAACACACAGCCAGCCACCTGACCCCTCACAACACACAGCCAGCCACCTGACTGAGGCTAGAGCCGTCTGAGACCCGGAGCACCTAGCCTGAGGACCGGCACTGTTCCCTGGACAGCCAACAGACCACTTTGGAGAAACACGGTCACCTAGCACTGTTCCCTGGACAGCCAGCAGCCCACTTTGGAGAAACACGGTCACCTAGCCTGAGGACCGGCACTGTTCCCTGGACAGCCAGCAGCCCACTTTGGAGAAACACGGTCACCTAGCCTGAGGAACGGCACTGTTCCCTGGACAGCCAACAGACCACTTTGGAGAAACACGGTCACCTAGCCTAAGGACCGGCACTGTTCCCTGGACAGCCAACAGACCACTTTGGAGAAACACGGTCACCTAGCCTAAGGACCGGCACTGTTCCCTGGACAGCCAACAGACCACTTTGGAGAAACACGGTCACCTAGCCTGAGGACCGGCACTGTTCCCTGGACAGCCAACAGACCACTTTGGAGAAACACGGTCACCTAGCCTGAGGACCGGCACTGTTCCCTGGACAGCCAACAGACCACTTTGGAGAAACACGGTCACCTAGCCTAAGGACCGGCACTGTTCCCTGGACAGCCAACAGACCACTTTGGAGAAACACGGTCACCTAGCCTGAGGACCGGCACTGTTCCCTGGACAGCCAACAGACCACTTTGGAGAAACACGGTCACCTAGCCTGAGGACCGGCACTGTTCCCTGGACAGCCAACAGACCACTTTGGAGAAACACGGTCACCTAGCCTAAGGACCGGCACTGTTCCCTGGACAGCCAACAGACCACTTTGGAGAAACACGGTCACCTAGCCTGAGGACCGGCACTGTTCCCTGGACAGCCAACAGACCACTTTGGAGAAACACGGTCACCTAGCCTGAGGACCGGCACTGTTCCCTGGACAGCCAGCAGACCACTTTGGAGAAACACGGTCACCTAGCCTGAGGACCGGCACTGTTCCCTGGACAGCCAACAGACCACTTTGGAGAAACACGGTCACCTAGCCTAAGGACTGGCACTGTTCCCTGGACAGCCAACAGACCACTTTGGAGAAACACGGTCACCTAGCACTGTTCCCTGGACAGCCAACAGACCACTTTGGAGAAACACGGTCACCTAGCCTGAGGACCGGCACTGTTCCCTGGACAGCCAACAGACCACTTTGGAGAAACACGGTCACCTAGCCTAAGGACTGGCACTGTTCCCTGGACAGCCAACAGACCACTTTGGAGAAACACGGTCACCTAGCCTAAGGACCGGCACTGTTCCCTGGACAGCCAACAGACCACTTTGGAGAAACACGGTCACCTAGCACTGTTCCCTGGACAGCCAACAGACCACTTTGGAGAAACACGGTCACCTAGCACTGTTCCCTGGACAGCCAACAGACCACTTTGGAGAAACACGGTCAGAGTGTTACTGCTACCCCCTACTCCAGGACTGGAGAAACACGGTCAGAGTGTTACTGCTACCCCCTACTCCAGGACTGGAGAAACACGGTCAGAGTGTTACTGCTACCCCCTACTCCAGGACGGGACGGCCGGAGACATGGACCCCCGCCTGGCCCAGTCTGTTCAGACTGAGAAAGATGCTAAAACAGAAGGTAGGTAGCTATAACTTTCAGACGCACACAGAAGGAACGTGTCAATTATGGGATGCCTCGCTAAGTCAGCTTTTGGTTATTGCTGTACAATGTAGAATGTCGGCGTCGATAGTTGAAGTGCACTCTGGTAGATTGGCATTTATATAATTAGTTAATGTCCAGTATGAGAGGTAGGTCATGTTTAAAGTGCTTAATAAACTTGTTTATAGCGTCGTAATCGGGTACATTGACACACACACACACACACACACACACACACACACTCACAGGCTGTAAAGTGATTTAAGGGGTCCTCTTCGTTTCTCCCCTCACCAGCTTACATAACTGGTATACCAGCTGCATGTCTGTGTCAGAGAGGCCGCAAATAACCTGCCAGTACATAGAGGAGTTATATTACTCTACTGAGGGGCTGGGTTATAGTACTGATGCTGGGTCAGCTAGCTGTGTAGAGGAGTTATATTACTCTACTGAGGGGCTGGGTTATAGTACTGATGCTGGGTCAGCTAGCTGTGTAGAGGAGTTATATTACTCTACTGAGGGGCTGGGTTACGGTACTGATGCTGGGTCAGCTAGCTGTGTAGAGGAGTTATATTACTCTACTGAGGGGCTGGGTTACGGTACTGATGCTGGGTCAGCTAGCTGTGTAGAGGAGTTATATTACTCTACTGAGGGGCTGGGTTACGGTACTGATGCTGGGTCAGCTAGCTGTGTAGAGGAGTTATATTACTCTACTGAGGGGCTGGGTTACGGTACTGATGCTGGTCAGCTAGCTGTGTAGAGGAGTTATATTACTCTACTGAGGGGCTGGGTTACGGTACTGATGCTGGGTCAGCTAGCTGTGTAGAGGAGTTATATTACTCTACTGAGGGGCTGGGTTACGGTACTGATGCTGGGTCAGCTAGCTGTGTAGAGGAGTTATATTACTCTACTGAGGGGCTGGGTTACGGTACTGATGCTGGGTCAGCTAGCTGTGTAGAGGAGTTATATTACTCTACTGAGGGGCTGGGTTACGGTACTGATGCTGGGTCAGCTAGCTGTGTAGAGGAGTTATATTACTCTACTGAGGGGCTGGGTTATAGTACTGATGCTGGGTCAGCTAGCTGTGTAGAGGAGTTATATTACTCTACTGAGGGGCTGGGTTACGGTACTGATGCTGGGTCAGCTAGCTGTGTAGAGGAGTTATATTACTCTACTGAGGGGCTGGGTTATAGTACTGATGCTGGGTCAGCTAGCTGTGTAGAGGAGTTATATTACTCTACTGAGGGGCTGGGTTACGGTACTGATGCTGGGTCAGCTAGCTGTGTAGAGGAGTTATATTACTCTACTGAGGGGCTGGGTTACGGTACTGATGCTGGGTCAGCTAGCTGTGTAGAGGAGTTATATTACTCTACTGAGGGGCTGGGTTACGGTACTGATGCTGGGTCAGCTAGCTGTGTAGAGGAGTTATATTACTCTACTGAGGGGCTGGGTTACGGTACTGATGCTGGGTCAGCTAGCTGTGTAGAGGAGTTATATTACTCTACTGAGGGGCTGGGTTACGGTACTGATGCTGGGTCAGCTAGCTGTGTAGAGGAGTTATATTACTCTACTGAGGGGCTGGGTTACGGTACTGATGCTGGGTCAGCTAGCTGTGTAGAGGAGTTATATTACTCTACTGAGGGGCTGGGTTACGGTACTGATGCTGGGTCAGCTAGCTGTGTAGAGGAGTTATATTACTCTACTGAGGGGCTGGGTTACGGTACTGATGCTGGGTCAGCTAGCTGTGTAGAGGAGTTATATTACTCTACTGAGGGGCTGGGTTATAGTACTGATGCTGGGTCAGCTAGCTGTGTAGAGGAGTTATATTACTCTACTGAGGGGCTGGGTTACGGTACTGATGCTGGGTCAGCTAGCTGTGTAGAGGAGTTATATTACTCTACTGAGGGGCTGGGTTACGGTACTGATGCTGGGTCAGCTAGCTGTGTAGAGGAGTTATATTACTCTACTGAGGGGCTGGGTTACGGTACTGATGCTGGGTCAACTATGACCATGAGTCATAGCATAGAGACCATGAGTCTCCCGGTCGCGGCCGGCTGCGACAGAGCCTGGATTCGAACCAGGATCTCTAGTGGCACAGTTAGCACTGCGATGCAGCGCCTTAGACCACTGCGCCACTCAGGAGCATAAACAGCATAGGAGCATAAACAGCATAGAATAAATCCAATCTAATTGTGTTGCCCATGTCAGGTGTTGTTGTGGATGCTGAGCTGGCAGCTGCCATCATGTCCAGGAGGATCATCCAGACTCTGATCAGCATGGAGGCCTGGGAGGGATACGCCTTCGCTGAACACCAGATCAAGATCAAGGAGTCACATGACCTCTACGGAGCTGTGATGTGGCCCTCGGTACAACACACTCCTTACGCTCACCTTCATCATCCTCGCTAACACTAACCCCATTACGCTAATCACAATCGTCATCACAATCATCACTATTAAATTCCACTTTTTTTTTTTCCCCCTCCACTGTTTTATAACTTCTCATCCATCAACTTCATTATTATAATGTCCTGTTAGTTCACGTTGCGTTTATTTTCCCATCAGGCCATAGTGCTGTGTTACTTCCTGGATACCCACCGGGACACATACAACCTGCTGGACAAGAACGTCATCGAGCTGGGCGCCGGGACCGGTCTGGTCTCCATAGTTACCAGCCTTCTAGGTGAGACGGTCTTGTATTTCCAAAGTCGCTGATAATGTTATTAGTTTGGGGAATATATATGCTGTTTAATAATATACTATATATAATAAATATATATATACCATTTAGTAATATACTATATATAATAAATATATATATACCATTTAGTAATATACTATATATAATAAATATATATATACCATTTAGTAATATACTATATATAATAAATATATATATACCATTTAGTAATATACTATATATAATAAATATATATACCATTTAGTAATATACTATATGTAATAAATATATATACCATTTAGTAATATACTATATGTAATAAATATATACAATTTAATAATATACTATACAGTGCATTCAGAAAGTATTCATACCCCTTGACTTATTCCACATTTTGTTGTGTTACAGCCTGAATTCAAAATGTGATTAAATAAATAAAAAATCTCATCCATCTACACATAATTCCCCATAATGACAAAGTGAAAACATGTTTTTAGAAATTTTAGCAAATGTATTCAAAATTAAATACCGAAATATCTCATTTACATAAGTATTCACACCCGAGTAAATCTTTTTATAGAAGCACCTTTGGCGTCGATTACAGCTTTGAGTCACCTTGGGTATGTCTGTATCAGCTTTGCACATCTGGATTTGGGGATTTTCTCCCGTTCTTCCTTGCAGATTTTCTCTGTCAAGTTAGATGGGGAGCGGCGGTGAACAGCAGTCTAAGGTCGTTTGCTCTCTGAAGCAGGTTCTCATTAAGGATTTCCCTGTATTTGGCTCCATTCATTGTTCCCTCTATCCTTACCAGTCTCCCAGTCCCTGCCGCTGAAAAGCATCCCCATAGCATGACGCTGCCAACCACCATGCTTCACCGTAGGGATCACAGGAGGTTGGTGGCACCTTAATTGGGGAGGACGTGCTCATGGAAATGGCTGGAGCGGAATGGGTGGAATGGTATCAAATACAGTGCACTCGTAAAGTATTCACACCGCCTGACTTTTTTCCACATTTTGTTACGTTACAGCCTTATTCTAAAATGGATTAAATAAATAAAAATCCTCAACAATCTGAACACAATACCCCATAATGACAAAGCGAAAACAGGTTTTTAGAAAATCTTTGCAACTTTATAAAAAATGAAAAACAGATACCTTATTTACATAAGTCTTCAGACCCTTTGCTATGAGACTCGAAATTGAGCTCCGGTGCATCCTGTTTCCACTGATCATCCTTGAGACGTTTCTACAACTTGATTGGTGTAAATGTAAATGTGTGAACCTGTGGTAAATTCAAATTGATAGGATTTGATTTGGAAAGGCACACACCTGTCTATTTAAGGTCCCACAGTTGATAGTGCATGTCAGAGCAAAAACCAAAGGCACTTTATAATATAAATAACATTTAATAATATACTAAATATACTGAGTGTACCAAACATTTAAGGACACCTTCTTAATATTGAGTTGGTCCCCTTTCCCCCTCAGAACAGCCTCAATTCATCGAGGGCATGGACTCTACAAGGTGTCGAAAGCGTTCCACAGGGATGCTGGCCCCATGTTGACTCCAATGCTTCCCACAGTTGTGTCAAGGGGTCTGAATACTTTCCGAATGCACTGTAAATGACGGAGTGAAAAGGAAGCCTGTACAGAATAAAAATATAGGAACGAGTCACTTAAGTAATACTGAAACTTTTTGTCCTGAATACAAATCGTTATGTTTGGGGCAACAACACAACCACATCACTGAGTACCACTCTTCATATTTTCAAGCATGGTGGTGGCTGCATCATGTTATGGGTATGCTTGTAATCGGCAAGGACTAGGGAGTTTTTTTGGGGGGGGATAAAAAGTAACGGAATACAGCTATAAGCACAGGCAAAATCCTAGAGGGAAACCTGGTTCAGTCTGCTTTCCAGCAGACACTGGGAGACGAACTCACCTTTCAGCAGGACAATAACCTAAAACACAAGGCCAAATATACACTGGAGTTGGTTACCAAGATGATATTGAATGTTTCTGAGTGGCCTAGTTACAGTTTTGACTTAAATCGGCTTGAAAATCTGTGGCAAGACTTGAAAATGGCTGTCTAGCAATGATCAACAATCAACTTTTCAGCAAATATTTTTTAAATAATAAATAGAATAAATAGAATCCAGGTGTGGAAAGCTCTTAGAGACTTACCCAGAAAGACTCACAACTGTAATCGCTGCCAAAGGTGATTCTAACATATATTGTGTCTGGGGGGGGGGGGGGGGGGGGGGGGGGGGGGTGAATGCTTATTTAATCCAGATATATTAGTGTTTTATTTTTCATACATTTTTCATACATTTTAGAATCGTTCTCCACTTTAACATGACAGAGTATTTTGTGTAGATCGTTGAACGAAAATGACAATTAAAATCAATTTTAATCCCACTTTGTAACACAACAAAATGTGGAAAAAGTCAATGGGTGTCAATACTTTCTGAAGGCACTGTATATACCATCTAATAACATATTATATACCCCCCATACTCAACTGGCGGACCGGATCCGGACCCAGAACGGGGTCAATACGAACTGCAGGTACCCCCCAAAAAAAATTATATAAAAATATATACACTACCGGTCAAAAGTTTTAGAACACCTACTCATTCAAAGGTTTTTCTATATTTTTACTATTTTCTACATTGTAGAATAATAGTGAAGACATCAAAACTATGAAATAACACATATGGAATCATGTAGTAACCAAAAAAGTGTTAAACAAATCAAAATATATTTTATATTTGAGATTCTTCAAATAGCCACCCTTTGCCTTGATGACAGCTTTGCACACTCTTGGCATTCTCTCAACCAGCTTCACCTGGAATGCTTTTCCAACAGTCTTGAAGGAGTTCCCACATATGCTTAGCACTTGTTGGCTGCTTTTCCTTCACTCTGCGGTCCAACTCATCCCAAACCATCTCAATTTGGTTGAGGTCGGGGAATTGTGGAGGCCAGGTCATCTGATGCAGCACTCCATCACTCTCCTTGGTCAAATAGCCCTTACACAGCCTGGAGGTGTGTTGGGTCATTGTCCTGTTGAAAAACAAATGATAGTCCCACTAAGAAAATTGTGATAAATAAAAAACTACACCAGTTTCATTTAAGGACCAAAGGATTGACAGCCGTCCCATATAGATTGCAAAATAGTTGGGAAGAGATTTTTGACGTACCGATTCCATGGCAAATTGTTTATGAACTGATACGCAAAATGACGCCGGATTTCAAAACGTAGAATTTTTCAATTTAAAATAATTATACAAAATTCTTGCTACCAATAGAATGTTATTTATATGGGGGATACAATCTTCCCAACTCTGCAGATTTTGCTGCGAAGAGACAGAATCATTAGATCATTTGTTTTGGTACTGTCCATTTGTAGCTTGTTTTTGGACACAGGTCCAGGAATGGCTGAAGGATTGCAATATTTACCTGGAGCTAACCCTGCAGATAGCACTACTGGGTGATCTGAAAAGTCATAGTCAATCGATCAGTAATATAATAATACTTTTAGCAAAAATGTTTATTTTCAATTTACAATCTGTAGAAGCAATGAGAATTACATTTCACATTCTTAAAATAAAGTGGTGATCCTAACTGACCTAAGACAGGGAATTTTTACTAGGATTAAATGTCAGGAATTGTGAAAAACTGAGTTTAAATGTATTTGGCTAAGGTTGTATGTAAACTTCCGACTTCAACTGTATGCTATTTTTTTTAAAGACATCCTCCTCATGTCACTGAGCAGTCCTAGCGGGAATTGTTACTGTTTTTTTGGTTTAATGTTTTGGGCCCATCCACCACCCCCCTTTTCCGAGGACAGACATCTTGTTCCTACATTTACATTTTACATTTTACATTTTAGTCATTTAGCAAAACCTTTAAGTACCGTGAGCCATACTGAACACGACGTACGGTCTGGAGTAGAGGCTGTAGGGGGGTGTGGACACCATCAGTTGGCTCAGGATGGACACCAGGATCAGTACAACGATGGGTATCAGCTGGATAAACATGGAGCGGGGTGACGTGAGAGAACTTGGGAAGGTCGAACACCAGACGGGCTGCGGCGTTCTGGATGAGTTGTAGGGGTTTAATGGCACAGGCAGGGAGCCCAGCCAACAGCGAGTTGCAGTAATCCAGACGGGAGATGACAAGTGCCTGGATTAGGACCTGTGCCGCTTCCTGTGTAAGGCAGGGTCGTACTCTGCGAATGTTGTAGAGCATGAACCTACAGGATCGGGTCACCGCCTTGATGTTACCGGAGAACGACAGGGTGTTGTCCAGGGTCACGCCAAGGCTCTTTGCACTCTGGGAGGAGGACACAACGGAGAGCTAGCTGGCATAATTACAGGCACTCTCAAGCGTGAAACAACTATCCACAGTTGCTAATAGTTACCAGTAGCTACCCGCTAGCTAGTCCAGGTAGTGGGTTAGCTAGCCTCGTGCTTCACCGGGCTCAGACGAATACAATACTTACCTACAATAACTACAATAACCCACGATAACTACCTACAATACCTAACTACAATATAAATACATGGTTTAAGCTTTACTCAACACCATATAAGCCAAGCTTACCTCCCGCCAGAGAGAGACACAACCTCACCCGACGACTCTCACCCGGCTAAAGTTAGCTGTATTACCTCTCAGGATGTCTCTGGTGGACTTGAACTGCTCAAAGCAGGAGTCTGTTGTCTGCACCCACCAGCGCTTTCAGCTCCTCTGCTCTGGTCACATTCCTGTTTGGTAACTGGCATTTATTTTGCATTTATTTATTATTTCCTAGGTGCCAAGGTGACGTCCACGGACCTGCCGGAGGTGCTGAGTAACCTGCAGTATAACGTACTCCGTAACACCAGGGGGCGCTGTAGACACACTCCTCGTGTCACTGAGCTGTCCTGGGGGCAGGAGCTGGAACAACGCTTCCCTCGGGCTACCTGTCTCTACGACTACGTGTTCGCTGCTGACGTGGTGTACTGCCACCCGCACCTGGTGGAGCTCTTGGACACCTTCGATCACCTGTGTCAGGACGGGACGGAGATCCTCTGGGCCATGAGGTTCCGTCTGGACAGAGAGAACCGGTTTGTAGAACGGTTCCAGGGCAGGTTCCATCTGGAAGAGCTGTATGATCTGCCCAGTCTCAGTATCAAACTGTACCGAGCATCGAGGAAGGCCATTTACCCTTGAGCCGACATCCACAGCATTTGGGGTAATTGTAGTGTTTCTTCAGCCCGTTGTTATCTTTTGTTTGTAGCTGTCCTCTTTACAGAGGTTACTGTCCTTAAGAGGTTACTGTCCTCTTTACAGAGGTTACTGTCCTCTTTACAGAGGTTACTGTCCTTAAGAGGTTACTGTCAACTGTACAGAGGTTAATGTCAACTTTACAGAGGTTACTGTAAACTTTGCAGATGTTACTGTAAACTTTGCAGAGGTTCCTCTCCTCTTTACATATGTTACTGTCAACTTTACAGAGGTTACTGTCCTCTTTACAGAGGTTACTGTCAACTTTACAGAGGTTACTGTCCTCTTTGCAGAGGTTACTGTCATCTTTACATAGGTTACTGTCAACATTACAGAGGTTACTGTCAACTTTACAGAGGTTAATGTCAACTTTACAGATGTTACTGTCCTCTTTGTAGAGGTTACTGTCATCTTTACAGAGGTTACTGTCCTCTTTATAGAGGTTACTGTCATCTTTACAGAGGTTACTGTCCTCTTTACAGAGGTTACTGTCCTCTTTACAGAGGTTACTGTCCTCTTTACAGAGGTTACTGTCCTCTTTACAGATGTTACTGTCCTCTTTACAGATGTTACTGTCATCTTTACAGAGGTTACTGTCATCTTTACAGAGGTTACTGTCCTCTTTACAGAGGTTAGAGGTTACTGTCCTCTTTACAGAGGTTACTGTCCTCTTTACAGAGGTTACTGTCCTCTTTACAGAGGTTACTGTCCTCTTTACAGAGGTTACTCTCCTCTTTACATATGTTACTGTCAACTTTACAGAGGTTACTCTCCTCTTTACATATGTTACTGTCCTCTTTACAGAGGTTACTCTCCTCTTTACATATGTTACTGTCAACTTTACAGAGGTTACTGTCCTCTTTACAGAGGTTACTGTCCTCTTTACAGAGGTTACTGTCCTCTTTACAGAGGTTACTATCCTCTTTACAGAGGTTACTGTCATCTTTACAGAGGTTACTGTCCTCTTTACAGAGGTTACTGTCCTCTTTACAGAGATTACTGTCCTCTTTACAGAGGTTACTGTCCTCTTTACAGAGGTTACTGTCCTCTTTACAGATGTTAAATGAACTCTCCTTCCCTTCATGCCTGGCAGATCTGTATGATTGTTTTCTCTACTATTATTCAGTTGTATTTCTGATTGAAGATGTTCACTACATGACCAGAAGGATATATAGTGTGTGCTGCACATGATGTACTGCTGTACATATCAAGACCTGCTGCACATGATGTACTGCTGTACATATCAAGACCTGCTGCACATGATGTACTGCTGTACATATCAAGACCTGCTGCACATGATGTATTGCTGTTTCCTGAAGTTTATGTCCATACAATGAACACTATTTACTTTGTATTATGTTGTTCATTTGCTTTATGCAGTAATTTATCAAATGCGTAATAAACTACATTATAAACACCTCATCGCCTGTAAATTGTTATGGAAAGGAAGATTAGTCCTTTTAGTCAACTGAAGAGGAAAGGACGGGGGTCAGAGAGGGGTCGAGGTGAGGCGGTCCACCCATCAGTACAGTAGGGGTCAGAGAGGGGTCGAGGTGAGGCGGTCCACCCATCAGTACAGTAGGGGTCAGAGAGGGGTCGAGGTGAGGCGGTCCACCCATCAGTACAGTAGGGGTCAGAGAGGGGTCGAGGTGAGGCGGTCCACCCATCAGTACAGTAGGGGTCAGAGAGGGGTCGAGGTGAGGCGGTCCACCCATCAGTACAGTAGGGGTCAGAGAGGGGTCGAGGTGAGGCGGTCCACCCATCAGTACAGTAGGGGTCAGAGAGGGGTCGAGGTGAGGCGGTCCACCCATCAGTACGACCTGTCTGCCCTTTAGGTCCCCGAGGGAGATCCATTAAGACATACCTTATCCATCTCTCATCCTGAGACATCTTAAGACATACCTCATCCTATTTCAGTCTCCATTGTGGTGAGATGGGATTCCCGTGATTTCCTCTTGGCTGGGGATACTCCCGGATATCACTCTTAAAACCTGACCTCAACCAAATTGAGATGGTTTGGGATGAGTTGGACCGCAGAGTGAAGGAAAAGCAGCCAACAAGTGCTCAGCATATGTGGGAACTCCTTCAAGACTGTTGGAAAAGCATTCCAGGTGAAGCTGGTTGAGAGAATGTCAAGAGTGTGCAAAGCTGTCATCAAGGCAAAGGGTGGCTATTTGAAGAATTTAACACTTTTTTGGTTACTACATGATTCCATATGTGTTCTTTCATAGTTTTGATGTCTTCAATATTATTCTACAATGTAGAAAATAGTAAAAATAAAGAAAAACCCTGGAATGAGTAGGTGTGTCCAAAATCTAGATCTCAGGTAATTAGCCGACATATATACCGATCTGTTAATACTTGATCTGATTGAATCTAGTCCTTAGAGAGACCAATCAGATATATGACAGAGAGAGAGATACTGTATAAACTGACCTGGTCAGAAAAACAACCTGTCAAACAACATACTGGTATGGGCCCCCTGTAGTTCAGTTGGTAGAGCATGGCGCTTGCAACGCCAGGGTTGTGGGTTCGATTCCCACGGGGGGGGCAGTATGAAACTAAATAAATATGAAAATGTATGCACTCACTAACTGTAAGTCGCTCTGGATAAGAGCGTCTGCTAAAATGACTAAAATGTTAATGTATGGGGGTTGCCTCCAAGCTGCCATTTGAATCAGTTTACCCTGCAACCTCTGCCCCTCAATGTTAGGTTAAGTCTAGAAATTGCTTGCTATTGGTTACCAAGTCAAAACAAGGATAAAAGGTCACAGTACAACAACAGAATCAGACACTGACATCACTTCCTCTCCCTGTGAACCAGCGATCTCCTTTAGTCCTGTCAGTCTCAGTCACACCCCCTCATTATACATACCCTCATCAGACCCCCTCATACTGAGCTATTTAGGGTAGAGGCAGGGGCATACCAAGGACCTCCGACAAAAGGGGTTTCAGACGGGATAAGATTTGGTTTTAACGGTCATGTCAGAAACCCGAGAGCTGGCGTATCCAGGCCAAATTCTCATATCCAGGTCAAACGGTCACTAAATCAAAACAGTTGCACAAAACAGTTGCACTGCAGACAGCCCTGTTCTATTACCCCTGTCCTCTGGTGGAGCTATGAGAGTAGAGCAGACAGCCCTGTTCTATTACCCCTGTCCTCTGGTGGAGCTATGAGAGTAGAGCAGACAGCCCTGTTCTATTACCCCTGTCCTCTGGTGGAGCTATGAGAGTAGAGCAGACAGCCCTGTTCTATTACCCCTGTCCTCTGGTGGAGCTATGAGCGTAGAGCAGACAGCCCTGTTCTATTACCCCTGTCCTCTGGTGGAGCTATGAGAGTAGAGCAGACAGCCCTGTTCTATTACCCCTGTCCTCTGGTGGAGCTATGAGAGTAGAGCAGACAGCCCTGTTCTATTACCCCTGTCCTCTGGTGGAGCTATGAGAGTAGAGCAGACAGCCCTGTTCTATTACCCCTGTCCTCTGGTGGAGCTATGAGAGTAGAGCAGACAGCCCTGTTCTATTACCCCTGTCCTCTGGTGGAGCTATGAGAGTAGAGCAGACAGCCCTGTTCTATTACCCCTGTCCTCTGGTGGAGCTATGAGAGTAGAGCAGACAGCCCTGTTCTATTACCCCTGTCCTCTGGTGGAGCTATGAGAGTAGAGCAGACAGCCCTGTTCTATTACCCCTGTCCTCTGGTGGAGCTATGAGAGTAGAGCAGACAGCCCTGTTCTATTACCCCTGTCCTCTGGTGGAGCTATGAGAGCAGAGCAGACAGCCCTGTTCTATTACCCCTGTCCTCTGGTGGAGCTATGAGAGTAGAGCAGACAGCCCTATTCTATTACCCCTGTCCTCTGGTGGAGCTATGAGAGTAGAGCAGACAGCCCTGTTCTATTACCCCTGTCCTCTGGTGGAGCTATGAGAGCAGAGCAGACAGCCCTGTTCTATTACCCCTGTCCTCTGGTGGAGCTATGAGAGCAGAGCAGACAGCCCTGTTCTATTACCCCTGTCCTCTGGTGGAGCTATGAGAGCAGAGCAGACAGCCCTGTTCTATTACCCCTGTCCTCTGGTGGAGCTATGAGAGTAGAGCAGACAGCCCTGTTCTATTACCCCTGTCCTCTGGTGGAGCTATGAGAGTAGAGCAGACAGCCCTGTTCTATTACCCCTGTCCTCTGGTGGAGCTATGAGAGTAGAGCAGACAGCCCTGTTCTATTACCCCTGTCCTCTGGTGGAGCTATGAGAGTAGAGCAGACAGCCCTGTTCTATTACCCCTGTCCTCTGGTGGAGCTATGAGAGTAGAGCAGACAGCCCTGTTCTATTACCCCTGTCCTCTGGTGGAGCTATGAGAGTAGAGCAGACAGCCCTGTTCTATTACCCCTGTCCTCTGGTGGAGCTATGAGAGTAGAGCAGACAGCCCTGTTCTATTACCCCTGTCCTCTGGTGGAGCTATGAGAGTAGAGCAGACAGCCCTGTTCTATTACCCCTGTCCTCTGGTGGAGCTATGAGAGTAGAGCAGACAGCCCCGTTCTATTACCCCTGTCCTCTGGTGGAGCTATGAGAGTAGAGCAGACAGCCCTGTTCTATTACCCCTGTCCTCTGGTGGAGCTATGAGAGTAGAGCAGACAGCCCTGTTCTATTACCCCTGTCCTCTGGTGGAGCTATGAGAGTAGAGCAGACAGCCCTGTTCTATTACCCCTGTCCTCTGGTGGAGCTATGAGAGTAGAGCAGACAGCCCTGTTCTATTACCCCTGTCCTCTGGTGGAGCTATGAGAGTAGAGCAGACAGCCCCGTTCTATTACCCCTGTCCTCTGGTGGAGCTATGAGAGTAGAGCAGACAGCCCCGTTCTATTACCCCTGTCCTCTGGTGGAGCTATGAGAGTAGAGCAGACAGCCCTGTTCTATTACCCCTGTCCTCTGGTGGAGCTATGAGAGTAGAGCAGACAGCCCTGTTCTATTACCCCTGTCCTCTGGTGGAGCTATGAGAGTAGAGCAGACAGCCCTGTTCTATTACCCCTGTCCTCTGGTGGAGCTATGAGAGTAGAGCAGACAGCCCCGTTCTATTACCCCTGTCCTCTGGTGGAGCTATGAGAGTAGAGCAGACAGCCCTGTTCTATTACCCCTGTCCTCTGGTGGAGCAGACAGCCCTGTTCTATTACCCCTGTCCTCTGGTGGAGCTATGAGAGTAGAGCAGACAGCCCTGTTCTATTACCCCTGTCCTCTGGTGGAGCTATGAGAGCAGAGCAGACAGCCCTGTTCTATTACCCCTGTCCTCTGGTGGAGCTATGAGCGTAGAGCAGACAGCCCTGTTCTATTACCCCTGTCCTCTGGTGGAGCTATGAGAGTAGAGCAGACAGCCCTGTTCTATTACCCCTGTCCTCTGGTGGAGCTATGAGAGTAGAGCAGACAGCCCTGTTCTATTACCCCTGTCCTCTGGTGGAGCTATGAGAGTAGAGCAGACAGCCCTGTTCTATTACCCCTGTCCTCTGGTGGAGCTATGAGAGTAGAGCAGACAGCCCTGTTCTATTACCCCTGTCCTCTGGTGGAGCTATGAGAGTAGAGCAGACAGCCCTGTTCTATTACCCCTGTCCTCTGGTGGAGCAGACAGCCCTGTTCTATTACCCCTGTCCTCTGGTGGAGCTATGAGAGTAGAGCAGACAGCCCTGTTCTATTACCCCTGTCCTCTGGTGGAGCTATGAGAGTAGAGCAGACAGCCCTGTTCTATTACCCCTGTCCTCTGGTGGAGCTATGAGAGTAGAGCAGACAGCCCTATTCTATTACCCCTGTCCTCTGGTGGAGCTATGAGAGTAGAGCAGACAGCCCTGTTCTATTACCCCTGTCCTCTGGTGGAGCTATGAGAGTAGAGCAGACAGCCATGTTCTATTACCCCTGTCCTCTGGTGGAGCTATGAGAGTAGAGCAGACAGCCCTGTTCTATTACCCCTGTCCTCTGGTGGAGCTATGAGAGTAGAGCAGACAGCCCTGTTCTATTACCCCTGTCCTCTGGTGGAGCTATGAGAGTAGAGCAGACAGCCCTGTTCTATTACCCCTGTCCTCTGGTGGAGCTATGAGAGTAGAGCAGACAGCCCTGTTCTATTACCCCTGTCCTCTGGTGGAGCTATGAGAGTAGAGCAGACAGCCCTGTTCTATTACCCCTGTCCTCTGGTGGAGCTATGAGAGTAGAGCAGACAGCCCTGTTCTATTACCCCTGTCCTCTGGTGGAGCTATGAGAGTAGAGCGGACAGCCCTGTTCTATTACCCCTGTCCTCTGGTGGAGCTATGAGAGTAGAGCGGACAGCCCTGTTCTATTACCCCTGTCCTCTGGTGGAGCTATGAGAGTAGAGCAGACAGCCCTGTTCTATTACCCCTGTCCTCTGGTGGAGCTATGAGAGTAGAGCAGACAGCCCTGTTCTATTACCCCTGTCCTCTGGTGGAGCTATGAGAGTAGAGCAGACAGCCCTGTTCTATTACCCCTGTCCTCTGGTGGAGCAGACAGCCCTGTTCTATTACCCCTGTCCTCTGGTGGAGCTATGAGAGTAGAGCAGACAGCCCTGTTCTATTACCCCTGTCCTCTGGTGGAGCTATGAGAGTAGAGCAGACAGCCCTGTTCTATTACCCCTGTCCTCTGGTGGAGCTATGAGAGTAGAGCAGACAGCCCTGTTCTATTACCCCTGTCCTCTGGTGGAGCTATGAGAGCAGAGCAGACAGCCCTGTTCTATTACCCCTGTCCTCTGGTGGAGCTATGAGAGTAGAGCAGACAGCCCTGTTCTATTACCCCTGTCCTCTGGTGGAGCTATGAGAGCAGAGCAGACAGCCCTGTTCTATTACCCCTGTCCTCTGGTGGAGCTATGAGCGTAGAGCAGACAGCCCTGTTCTATTACCCCTGTCCTCTGGTGGAGCTATGAGAGTAGAGCGGACAGCCCTGTTCTATTACCCCTGTCCTCTGGTGGAGCTATGAGCGTAGAGCAGACAGCCCTGTTCTATTACCCCTGTCCTCTGGTGGAGCAGACAGCCCTGTTCTATTACCCCTGTCCTCTGGTAGAGCTATGAGAGTAGAGCAGACAGCCCTGTTCTATTACCCCTGTCCTCTGGTGGAGCTATGAGAGTAGAGCAGACAGCCCTGTTCTATTACCCCTGTCCTCTGGTGGTGCTATGAGAGTAGAGCAGACAGCCCTGTTCTATTACCCCTGTCCTCTGGTGGAGCTATGAGAGTAGAGCAGACAGCCCTGTTCTATTACCCCTGTCCTCTGGTGGAGCTATGAGAGTAGAGCAGACAGCCCTGTTCTATTACCCCTGTCCTCTGGTGGAGCTATGAGAGTAGAGCAGACAGCCCTGTTCTATTACCCCTGTCCTCTGGTGGAGCTATGAGAGTAGAGCAGACAGCCCTGTTCTATTACCCCTGTCCTCTGGTGGAGCTATGAGAGTAGAGCAGACAGCCCTGTTCTATTACCCCTTATCAATGTCACTTGTTGAATCCCACTTTAAATCAGTGTAGATGAAGCGGAGGAGACAGCTTAAAGTCTTGAGACAGCTGAGACATGGACTGTGTATGTGAGCCATTCAGAGGGTGAATGGGCAAGACAAAAGATTTAAGTGCCTACCCGACTACGATTGCCACCATTTTTTTTAATAAACCTTTTTAATCAAGAAGCTTTTTAAGAGTCCTTTTCCCCCTTCCCTTCAAATATTTAATAAACATTGTTATATTTTGAATGGAGTGTGGGTGCGGTTTCACATTTTGAAGTCAACGCTCACACCTGTTTTCCTCTGCTAGTTATACTTCCAGTTATGGAGGATTTTACCTGTTTTCCTCTGCTAGTTACACTTCCAGTGATGTAGGATTTGACCTGTTTTCCTCTGCTAGTTATACTTCCAGTGATGGAGGATTTGACCTGTTTACCTCTGTTAGTTATACTTCCAGTGATGGAGGATTTGACCTGTTTTCCTCTGCTAGTTATACTTCCAGTGATGTAGGATTTGACCTGTTTTCCTCTGCTAGTTATACTTCCAGTGATGTAGGATTTGACCTGTTTTCCTCTGCTAGTTATACTTCCAGTGATGTAGGATTTGACCTGTTTTCCTCTGCTAGTTATACAGTGGGGAAAAAAAGTATTTAGTCAGCCACCAATTGTGCAAGTTCTCCCACTTAAAAATATGAGAGAGGCCTGTAATTTTCATCATAGGTACACGTCAACTATGACAGAGAAAGTGAGGAAAAAAAATCCAGAAATTCACATTGTAGGATTTTTAATGAATTTATTTGCAAATAATGGTGGAAAATAAGTATTTGGTCAATAACAAAAGTTTCTTAATACTTTGTTATATACCCTTTGTTGGCAATGACACAGGTCAAACGTTTTCTGTAAGTCTTCACAAGGTTTTCACACACTGTTGCTGGTATTTTGGCCCATTCCTCCATGCAGATCTCCTCTAGAGCAGTGATGTTTTGGGGCTGTCGCTGGGCAATACGGACTTTCAACTCCCGCCAAAGATTTTCTATGGGGTTGAGATCTGGAGACTGGCTAGGCCACTCCAGGACCTTGAAATGCTTCTTATGAAGCCACTCCTTCGTTGCCCGGGCGGTGTGTTTGGGATCATTGTCATGCTGAAAGACCCAGCCACGTTTCATCTTCAATGCCCTTGCTGATGGAAGGAGGTTTTCACTCAAAATCTCATGATACATGGCCCCATTCATTCTTTCCTTTACACGGATCAGTCGTCCTGGTCCCTTTGCAGAAAAACAGCCCCAAAGCATGATGTTTCCACCCCCATGCTTCACAGTAGGTATGGTGTTCTTTGGATGCAACTCAGCATTCTTTGTCCTCCAAACACGACGAGTTGAGTTTTTACCAAAAAGTTATATTTTGGTTTCATCTGACATTCTCCCAATCCTCTTCTGGATCATCCAAATGCACTCTAGCAAACTTCAGACGTGCCTGGACATGTACTGGCTTAAGCAGGGGGACACGTCTGTACTGCAGGATTTGAGTCCCTGGCAGCGTAGTGTGTTACTGATGGTAGGCTTTGTTACTTTGGTCCCAGCTCTCTGCAGGTCATTCACTAGGTCCCCCCGTGTGGTTCTGGGATTTTTGCTCACCGTTCTTGTGATCATTTTGACCCCACAGGGTGAGATCTTGCGTGGAGCCCCAGATCGAGGGAGATTATCAGTGGTCTTGTATGTCTTCCATTTCCTAATAATTGCTCCCACAGTTGATTTCTTCAAACCAAGCTGCTTACCTATTGCAGATTCAGTCTTCCCAGCCTGGTGCAGGTCTACAATTTTGTTTCTGGTGTCCTTTGACAGCTCTTTGGTCTTGGCCATAGTGGAGTTTGGAGTGTGACTGTTTGAGTTTGTGGACAGGTGTCTTTTATACTGATAACAAGTTCAAACAGGTGCCATTAATACAGGTAACGAGTGGAGGACAGAGGAGCCTCTTAAAGAAGAAGTTACAGGTCTGTGAGAGCCAGAAATCTTGCTTGTTTGTAGGTGACCAAATACTTATTTTCCACCATAATTTGCAAATAAATTCATTAAAAATCCTACAATGTGATTTTCTGGATTTTTTTTCCTCATTTTGTCTGTCATACATTTACATTTAACATTTAAGTCATTTAGCAGACGCTCTTATCCAGAGCGACTTACAGTTAGTGAATACATATTTTTTTATACTGGCCCCCCGTGGGAATCGAACCCACAACCCTGGCGTTGCAAACGCCATGCTCTATCAACTGAGCTACATCCCTGCCGGCCATTCCCTCCCCTACCCTGGACGACGCTGGGTCAATTGTGCGCCGCCCATGAGTCTCCCGGTCGCGGCCGGCTGCGACAGAGCCTGGATTCGAACCAGGATCTCTAGTGACACAGTTAGCACTGCGATGCAGTGACTTAGACCACTGCGCCACTCAGGCCTCTCTCATCTTTTTAAGTGGGAGAACTTGCACAATTGGTGGCTGACTAAATACTTTTTTTCCCCACTGTACTTCCAGTGATGTAGGATTTGACCTGTTTTCCTCTGCTAGTTATACTTCCAGTGATGTAGGATTTGACCTGTTTTCCTCTGCTAGTTATACTTTCAGTGATGTAGGATTTGACCTGTTTTCCTCTGCTAGTTATACTTCCAGTGATGTAGGATTTGACCTGTTTTCCTCTGCTAGTTATAGTTTCA